>NW_026781307.1:655017-742517 GCF_030144855.1 Hypanus sabinus
GGAGGGATCAGAGAAGATTCGCAAGAACGTTTCCAGGAATGGTAGGATTATACCGGATGAGGAACGTCCTGCAGCTCTGGGCAGTATTCGCTGGAGATCGGGAGAATGAGGGGAGAATCTCATAGAAACGCACCAAATGTGAAAAGGCCCGAAGAGATTAGCTACGGCAAAGTTATTTCCAATGGTGGGTGATTCTAGGATAAGAGCGCCCGACTTCAGGAGTGAAAGACGTCCTTTTAGGACTGAGATGCGGAGAAATTGCTTTAGTCAGAGGGTGGAAAATCTGTGGAATTTTTTGCCGCGTGCGGCTCTGGAGATCAAGTGATTGGGTGCATTTAGGGCAGAGATATATACGTTCATGATTAGTCAGGCATCAAAGCGTGTGGGTGAAGGTAGGGGAGTGGGAATGACAGGATGAAGTGGATCAGCCCATGATTGAATGGCAGAGCAGACTCAATTGGCCGAATTGCCTACTTCTGCTCCTATATCTTATGGTCTTATGGCCTTATGGTCTAATTCATCTCAAGACAGTAAATAACGTATCAATTGTAATCTGTATTGGGTCCTCGTTGCTGCCTGGTCTCAGTTCTATAGAGTCTGCGCCCATCATCTGAGTAAACACCAATGAAAGAGAAAACTCATGTAAGATCTCCGCCATCTGTTCTGTGTAGATGCATAGATTACTAGTCAGAGTTTTCAGGGGAGCAATTTTCTCCTTTGCAGTTCTTTGAGACGAGAGCAACTACTTCAGGCAAATGTGGTTTGATCTGTGGAATTCGTTGCCACAACGCGTAGTGGATGTTGCCATTGGGTGTATTTCTGGCAGAGATGAATATATTTTAGATGCCTACGTAGCTTCAGGATTACAGGACAAGCCAAGAATATGGATTTGGGGAAATAAAAGGAAACAGCCATGAGTGAATGTTGGAACACACTCGATGGCCAAAGGACCTAATTCTGCTCCCGCTGTATATCTCATTTCTTACCTTAACTGAATGAAGTCTCCTTCGCATCCCATATCAGGTTCTATAAAGACCCAGGGACAATTACTGACTCGTCCACTGAGATCATTACATTTGTCTTCAGCATTTAAATTTACAGTGAGTTTTCATTGTAGGAACTTTGGCCAGAAATGATTTGCTATCCTTTGTATTGCTAACTTGCTCCATTATCTCTCCTGGTTCAAGTCAAACCTGCGGTGTGGGCTTTATTGGAAAAAAGCTGCCTGGCCTGCTGTGTTCCACCAGCATTTTGTGTGTTTTGTTGTTTGAATCAGCATCTGCAGATTTCCTCGTGTTTGCTCATGATCTCTCCGATTCGTTAGACCTGCGGTGAGAGCTTGATTGGAAGAAAAGCCCACAACTGGAATCAAACGAAGACTGCAGGCGAGGAAACAGCAACAAGTGAACCAGCCCGAGGACTGAGAGCACCGACTGGAGAGAACCCTTCTGACCCCGAGCTACCTTTGATTCAGTCGGGAGAAAGTTTGGTGAGTTCTGGGATACAGTTTCCTCTCCAGTTCAGGTGCAAAACGCCCCTCTGCACGGGTCACTCCCTCCCTGGAAGCGAGCCTAATGCACCAAAAATCTTAATTCTTCCATGCTACAGCAAGTCTTTATCCACGTATTAAACCGCAAAATCGTCCTACTCTTATGCTCAAAATCTCGTGTCTCGGCTAGCAATCCTGAGATCACAACACTGGAGGCCCCGATCTTTAACTTAGCACATAACTCCCTGAATTCACGTGGCAGAATCTCGTCAGTCGTCCTATCCGTGTTTCCCCTCCCTCTTCAGTGTTCTCAGAACTCGATCCGAGCTATCCCGGACCCTGTCACAACGGAGACAGCATAACAGCCGCGAATCGTTCTCACCCAGAGCCTCCTGTCCGTTCCCGTACAAACGAATCCCCAAACATCGCGGCTTACCTCTTCTTCTCGTCTGAATCCCAGAGGCAGACTAAGCGTCAGAGACCCAACCACTATGTCCTTCCTCTGTTAGGTCACTCCTCAAACCACCCGCACCCCGACAGCATCCAAAGTGATATACCTGTTGCTCAGGGTGGGACAGCAGGGTAGTCTGTACTGGCTCCTTAACCCCTTTCCCCTTCCTGACTGGCACACAGTATCCTGTGACCTCCACCCTGGATGTAACTACCTCTTCTATGTGCCCTATCAGCCACACCTTCATCCCCCCGAATAATCGGGAGTTCATCCAGCTCCAGCTCCAGCTCCTTAACGAGGTTTATTTTCAAGCTGCTGCTGAGTGCGCTTCTCGCATTTGTAGTGGTTGGAGATATTTCAGGTTTTCCTTCATCACCCAAGGTGAGCACTGAACTGTGCTGCGTGTCGGCCCAACGTAGAAACTTGCGCTTTTTTCTCTCTGGTTCACTCTGAATCCTCTCTTTCCTGAGGCCTTGGAGACGCTAACGATCATCCCCCTGTCTCTGTCCACTCGGAAGGCGACCTTTGCGACGATGGCCGCTGCGCCTTTGTGCAAAGAGCAAAATCCTTGAATTTGCTCTCGCAAATTAATCCGAACCGCCGGTGGCCGCTGGTCAAAGCTCCATTTCGCTGCCGAGAAATGCCGCTGCCTTTTATACTCGTGAACTGGAACTGATCGAAGTTACCAGCTGGAGGCAGAGAGAGAGAAAGAGAGAGGTACAGGGAGGGACGCGTTGGGGAACGAAGTGATATCAGACAACCGTACACTCATCAAAATATTTACTACTGTAACTTGATCTTGATATTCGATTGTCTCTGTGTTACTGTAACGCAGGTCTTATCTGAAAAAAAAGCAATTATCGTCAGTGGGCACTTGAAGAAAGAAAAGAAAGCATCGCTTCTCCCTCAGAACAAGGAACGAGCTCTTGCTTTTTCAGAGAATGGAGAGAATGCGAAAATATATCGTCTTAGCTACTGCGTACATTGTCTGTAAGTCTGCTTTCTGAATTAAAGACCACGGTAAAAAACTTGTGAAATGTTAAAACGATTATGCGCTGGGACCTTATTTCATCACTGATCCTTATTCATAATGTAGATCCTGAAAGAGGAAGGGCCGGTATTTCCAGTTATTACAAGGAACACGCTCCCCGATCCATTCCGTCCCTGTTCAGAAGATTCAGCAAAATCAGACATTGCACTTTCACTAGAACTCCAAATTCTAGACGCGAAATCGCAACTTCTCCACTCCAGTTGGGAACATACTTGCTAATTTTCTGCAAAATCCAGATAGGATTCATTCGATCACCAGACGCCTTCAAGTCACTCTCCTGGGATTTGTCCACCCACCTGGCAGCAACCCGTCCTAAACCCGGTCACGTCAAGTCTGCTCCCAGCCAACGCGGTGGGAGCGTGCATGAATTTCCTACGGAAACGAGCGCATACGGCAGATAAGGCACCCACACTCATTTAGCTCAGTGTTCGACAAGTCGGCCCCATCTGTAACTGATCAGTTCCAAGTTTGCAGTGCGTCGCGCCCATTCTGAGCGTCAGGAGAGGGAGAGAGGCGGATTGGGTGGCCAAGCTTGCGGCAGAGTCTAGCGGGTCCACACCCTGTTCAGGATCGGAGTGTGATGGGGAAGGTTCTGATTCATTTCCAATTCACACTCTGATACAACGTGCTAAAATAAAGTTCCTGATCCAAATCCCACCCCCTCTGGCCTCAGTTTGCTAGTTTCAAACTTAAGTACGTCTGGAACCTTCGCGTTGAAACGCTTGTCCGGTCTAATAATAATAATAATAATAATAATAATAATAATAATAATAATAATAATAATAATGATAATAATAATAATAATAATAATAATAATAATAATAATAATAATAATAATAATACTAATAATACTAATACTAATAATAATAATAATAATAATAATAATAATAATAATAATAATAATAATAATAATAATAATAATAATAATAATCAGATGTTTAAGGGAGGAGGGAAGAGATGTTCTGAGAAGATTAAGTGGAACTGATTTCACACAGCGAGTGTTGAGAACAGGGAATGCACTGCCGGAGAGCATGATGGGAACAGAGTCGCAGAAGTCCCTAAAGACGAGGATCATCTTTGTATGAATCTCTCGTTAATACCAGGACCACACCTTTGGAAGGATGGAATAGCACAGGGTCCAGTGGGAAGGGCCCGAGTCCACCTGTGTGGCAAGATTCGATCCTTTGATTGCTTTCCCTGAAACACAGAAGTTAAAAGGTTCATGGCTGAAACATATCAGAAAGGAATGTTATTTTACAATAGACCGCAGGAAACCCTTCCCCATCTCAGAAGCAGGTAAAATAGAGGTCAGAGATAAAAGATTTAGAGCGATCCTCCGGGATCCATTCTTCTCCCAGTGAGGAGTGAGCATCTGAAACACACTGCTGGAGAGAGCAGAGGAAGTGGATTTATTAACATCAACTAGGAATTGTCCCGATATACAGTTGAATCATCCAGGCTTAGCTATATACCGGGTAACTGCTGGAAGATGGGGTTGATCCAGGCGGGTGCCCAAAATTCGTCTCTGCAACAACTGGCGTCAGGGAGTCTCAGTGTAATACAGCACCGAATCAACCGATTCTTCAGGTCAACAAGCCGATCAGAGTTTGATCCGTTTCCCTCCAGAAATATCCTCTCTTAGTTTATTCGCTCGTTACGTGTCGCATCGTATCATGAGACCGATCGTGGTCCAGTTATTACGATTACTCTTGACTTTTTTTCCTAACGAACTGTTTGCCTTTGAATTCTTCTAGGCAGTACCCATACAGGCCGAGTGACCACAGACATTACTATCCATCACCTGCTCCCATGGTTTTACATGACCCCGATCGAGGAGCTAAGCAGGTGCTTCGCCTTTGCCCCGGGAAATCTGCAGGCCAGCGAAGGATGGGGAGCTTTATGCCTCCTTTGGTAGAGACCAATCTTTCAAATATCCTCAGTACCGATGACCCATCCAGTTCAGTTGGCAACATATTCAACGTGGTGTAAATACCCGGTTTCCTATTAAATCGCCCGCAGCCCCAAGCGCTCGAGTTCTTGATACACCAAAAATGGAGCAAGGATTATGTGCAGTGACGCTGTTTATGTGCCTCATGATTTTAAACAACTCTGTAAATCAAACTCCGTCTCGTACGGTCATCCGAATAGCGTCCTCTCTCGTTGAACCCTTCTGTATGACGTAGCCGTCTGATTCCAAGTTTCTGTCCGTTTCCAGATCGCGGGTATAATGACCTGCTCACCAGGAAGAGTGAGGGTGACGACATCCCGCTGAGTATGATGGAGAACTCTGCCGCTTACATCTACACCCAGAGCGACGAGTCCGACTTATTGGCCATCGAATATCTGGAAAAGGAGCGCAGGCATAAAGATAGCAATGTGATTGACGAAGCATGGAAGCTGGCAGTTAAACGACGACAAAAAGACCTGAAATATGTCCAAAGGCCCCACGGTCTCAAAGAAGAACACGTGGTGGCGTTAATTGCCTACACGCTTCTTGGTAATGAATCTAAGCAGTCCGGTAGGATTTATGCTGCACTCTACAGGCAGTTCAATGCGGCGATGAGGTTGTACGGGGCTAACGACTCCGTCTACGCGGAGAAATTTCGCTTCAAAAGTTTCCAGTACCTTCTATCCGTTGCCATCGACAGACTAAAACCGAGCTTGAATGAAACACGCCGGCTGATCTACAGAACAGTGAACAAAACTTTCACTGGGAAGGTGGGAGATAGAATAAAATTTGGCCAGTTTGCTTCGTGCTCTCTCCACACCGGGAATGAGCAATTCGGCAGTAAAACAATATTTAAAATTTACTCTCAGTACGGTGCCCAGATAGGAAAATACTCGGTTAACTACAGTCAGGAGGAGGTTCTGATTCCGCCGTATGAAGCGTTCAAAATCACGAGTTACGAACCGCGTCCTGACGGAGTTGATATTTCTCTCCAGACGGACGGTGTGGCTGGGATCCGAGTAAGGGTGGAGAGGGGCAGAGATGGCGAGATGAGGGTGCTGCGGTATGAGGAGACCTCCATGTCCTCGTTCCAGTTGTTTATCATCCTGACGCTGTGGGATCTATTTCTGCAAAGATATAGAGAGCGTATGGGGGTGGAGGGTTGGTGAACTATCAGGTTCGATACACACGTCCCATTTCTCCCGATTACTTTTTATCTGCTCCTTCGCAGTCTATCTCTGTCACTGAACAATATTGCCCCGTGGGCAAAGACGGATCTTGCAACAGCAATAGCTTAACTCAGGGGAAGACGATGCACTCGGTCGACTCTATATTTTGTTTCTCTTGTGCAAAATTCAGAGAACACAGAGAGTATGTCTGTGGTATTCTGCTGTGAGTCACCCCCGCCGCTGCACAGCCCAACGGCTTTCTATCGTTTGTCCCGCGCTGATGAAATCTGATCGAGGGAAGTGCAGACGAATGAACTGTGGGAGCTCTAAGGATGCTGGACAATACACAGCGACTGGCAAATCCCTGAGACCAGATCAAAGTACAGATGCTGTTTCAATTACTATCGTATTTTAGCACACATAGCCGCAGCAAAAATTGGTTCATGTAGTTGTGCTTGAGTGCTGGAGCGGGGGTGGGGGTGGGGGCGAAGGGGTGTGGGTGTTCATGCACGTCTGTATTTTGCACAATATCCAATAAAACACTGGAGTTTTAAAATCTCAGGAGATAAACAATTTTTGACATACTCCAGCCACGATTTATCTCAGACCGGTTATTGAGGACACTACTCAGGTTGTGAGAAACGGGTGACCAGATTATCGAAGAAAACCATTTCCCTTCACGGACGTCTTCTGGAGTACAAAGATAGTCCCTCATTCGCGGAACAATAACCCGCAAGCCGACTGGCACTGTCTATTTTACACCAGCCGATGCGAGAATAATAAAAAAAGGGGCGGGGGTTGTGATCTGTACAAACTGACAGGTGGGAGGCAAGAACAGGTGGCATTTCAGGTGGGTGTCTGAGGTGACGTGAATGAAGAAGCTGACAGATGGAAGAGGTGAAGGGTTGATGGTGCAGGGAGTCTAATGGGACAGGACGGTGGATCACAAGGTGAAGCGACGGAAGAGGGCAACCAATGAGGTGTAAAGGGGAGGAGGGGTGAAAAGCAGTGGTCATCGAGTAACCAGTGTGGGGAGAAGGTGAGAGTAGACGAGAAGTAGTCTCAAGGTAACTAGTGTGGGAAATGGAGAAATAGAGGTGGGGGTGGGGTTGTGGGATTATTACTGGAATGTAGATAAATCGATATATCATCATAATTACCAGAGAGCTTGTGGATGACGTAAATACAGGGCGACACGCACAGAATGCTTGAAGAACTCAGCATCTATAGAAGGGAACAAAGGCTCGACGTTCCGGGCCGAGACACTTCACAGGGACGCGAAAGAAAAGGCGGAAGCCGAGGAAAAGAAGCTAGAGTAGGGATGGAGTGTAATCTGAAAGGTGTGAGGTGCGTCCCAGTGGAGGAGGGGGAGTTGCTGTGAAGCAAATGGGAGAAGCTGGGGGGGCTTGAACCAACTACCGGATGGCAGCGACGGCAAAAGATCATGGCCTGTGTGATGGGCGGTACTGTGTGGGGTCTTTGATGATGGACGGTGTTGTGTGGGGTGTTTGTTGATGGACGGTGCTGTGTGGGATCTTTGATGATGCACGGTGCTGTGTGGGATCTTTGTTAATGGACGGTACTGTGTGGGGTCTTTGTTGCTGGACGGTGCTGTGTGGGGTGTTTGTTGATGGACGGTGCTGTGTGGGGTGTTTGTTGATGGACGGTGCTGTGTGGGATCTTTGATGATGGACGGTGCTGTGTGGGATCTTTGTTGCTGGACGGTGCTGTGTGGGGTCTTTGTTGATGGACGCTGCTGTGTGGGGTCGGCTCTATATTTTGTTCCTCTTGTGTCAAATTAAGAGATCACCGAGAGTATGTCTGTGGTCTTCTGCTGTGTGGCCCCCCATCCACTGCACAGCCCGCCGGATTTGTGTTCCTATTTTACACTCTCACCCCACTGTTGTTTGCACCGCGCTGATGAGATCTGATCGAGAGAAGTGCAGGCGAATGAAGTTTGGGAGCTCTCAGGAGGCTGGACAATACACAGCGACTGGCAAATCCCTGAGACTAAATCGAAGTACAAATGCTGTTTCAGTTACTATCGCATTTTAGCACACATAGTAGCCGCAAAAATTATTGGTTCATGTGCTTGTGTGTGAGTGCTGGAGCGGGGCAGCGGTGTGGTGTTCATCCACGTCAGTATTTTGCACAATATCCAATAAAACACTGGAGTTTTAAAATCTCAGGAGATAAACAATTTTTGACATACTCCAGCCACGATTTATCTCAGACCGGTTATTCAGGGGACTACTCAGGTAGTGAGAAACGGGTGACCGATTATCAAAGAAAAACATTAACCTTCACGGACGTCATCTAGAGTACAAATATAGTCCCTCATTCGCGGAACAATAACATTGTGTCTAAAAAACAAAATGAAATGCACATTTCACGCCAGCAGAGGGCGCTCGTGCACACGAACATTGCCGTAATGAATCAACCAATCACAAGACACAGGAGCAGGGTTCTACCCCGTACCCGCAAGCCGACTGGCACTATCTACTTTACACCATCCGATGCGAGAATAATGAAACAAAGGGGCGGGGGTTGTGATCTGTACAAACTGACAGGTGGGAGGCAAGAACAGGTGACACTTAAGGTGGGTGTCTGAGGTGACGTGAATGAAGACGGTGATATTTGGAAGAGGGGACGGGTTGAAGATGCAGGGAGTCTAATGGGACAGGGCCGTGGATCACAGGATAAAACGAAGGAAGAGGGCAGCAAATGAAGAGTAAAGGGGAGGAGAGGTGAAAAGCAGTGGTCATCGGGTATCCAGAGTGGGGAGAAGGTGAGAGTAGACGAGAAGTAGTCACAAATTAACTAGATTGGGAAATGGAGACATAGAGACAGGGGGTGGGGGGGATTATTACTGGAAAGTGGATAGTTCGATATTCAAACCATCATAATTACCAGACAGCGTGCGAATGACGTAAATACACAGCTACACGCACAACATGCTGGAAGAACTCAGCATCAATGGAAAGGAGCAAAGACTCGACGTTTCGGACCGAGAAAATTCATAGGGACGGGAAAGAAAAGTCGGAATCCGGGAGAAACAAGTTAGGCTAGGGTTGGAGTGCAATCTGGACGGGGTGGGCTGCGTCCTGGTGGAGGAGGGGGAGTTGATGTGTTGCAAGTGGGTCGGGCAGCAGCGATGAAGTGAGATACTGTGAGTTAGTAGATGGAAACATTAAAGGATGAATCTGATTGGATGACGCAGAAGCGGACGTAGGAAGGGAATGGGAAGAGAAGGGAGTCACGAATCACGTCACCCAATGTTCCGATATGCAAGAGTCAAATGAACTTTCATTCAAAACTGCACAGGTCCTACATCAGTCTCATATGAACGTTTTTCTTTTTCTTTCACATAGTCATGTATGTTTTCAAGGTGACATTTTATTGTCCTAGAATCTGCACTCTCACACACCACCCTGGGTGATTTACGATATTATTTTTAATTAACATAACATCACCATCTTCTCCACCTTATCTATCTTTTCGACACACTGTGTGTCATTGGACATTAAGCTCCCAGCCTTAATCTTTCATCCACGATTCCGGGATGCCTGCAGCATCGTGCCTGCCAATCTGCAAATGCGCTGGGAATTCATTTACCCTGTTCCCTACACCCCGTGCATTCTGGTACGATACCTCCAGTCCTGCATTCACCATTTACGATTTTTTCCCCTCATGCTCAACTTTATGAATCCTAACTTTGCACGAGGTCCTTCCACCATCGGCATCAGCTACCTGCTCTGACACTGTCCTTCTCGTCCCCCTGAAACTCTAGTGGAAGCAACACCGTGCAGCATTAATAAACCTTCCCGCTGGGATATGATTTCCTTCCAGTTCAGGTGCAAAATATCTCTTCTACATTGCAGGCGTCCGCTAAATTAGCTGATAAGAATGCTTTAATCCACAAGAATAAAGATCCGAAGAGCAGAATACTTGAAGGAAATTAGAGCAGAGAGTCAAGATGAACAGGAAATTAAATCAGAAGTTAGTGAGAAAAGTAAGGAGGAAGGAAAACCTGTGAAGGAGAGACAGTTTGGTCTTATTTGTAACTATTGTAAGACACCTGGTCACGTAATGGCTAACTGTTTCCGATTGAAGAAGGAGAAGGAAGCAGTCCCAAATGCTTGTGTGCAACACACTGAAACACCTGCAAGTCCACAGGGTTCAATAAATACAAATAAAGCTTTGTCAGAGTTTGACCAAGTTAAGAGGGGACATAATCATTTTATAACTGGAGAATTTGAATCCTTGAAAGAGGGATCGACTCCGGTGCCAATAAAAATCCTTAGGGATGCTGGAGCTTCTCAATTACTGATGTTAGAGAGTGAATTAAAGTTTAATGATGAGCCTGACTCTGGTGAGCCGTTGGGAGTGTCCGTATGTCTGTACATTTGCACAGAGTAAATTTAAGGTCAGGGTCAGTTACAGGAATTGTAAAAGTAGAGCTACAACCCAGCGTACCTGTAAATGATGTTTCTTTATTCGTAGGCAATTATTTCACAGATGGACAAGTTGTTCCTGAAGTGCATTTGACCATAAAGTCAGAGGAACCTCGGATGAGTTCCATCACGGATTCCTCTTGCGTTGTAACTCGAGCTATGGCTAAAAAGCTTGATGTGCAGAATGGGGTTGTTATCCACGACTGTTCAACTCGGGATTCGAAATTTCATCATGTATTAGAGAATTTCGTACTTTCATTGTTTGATCAAGATTATTGGAGTAAGTCTGGCCATGAAGAATTGTCTCTGTCTCGGAGAGAGATGATAGCAGAGCAGAGTAGAGACCCTGAGATTCTCAAATTAAAGGAACAAGCTGTCCCAGATAGTGAAATTGATAAGGTGCCAGAAGGATATTATTTTGAGAATGGAGTACTAATGAGGAAGTGGAGATCACCTACAATTCCTGCAATCGATGAATGGAAGGCTGTTCACCAGGCAGTTGTTCCTAAAGTTTATCGAAATGTTGTTTCAACTTTAGCTAATATTGTGCCCTTGTGTGGACATCAAGGGTTGAAGAAAACTGTGGACAAGGTTTTAAAGCATTTCTCCTGGCCTGGTTTGAGAAAAGATGTGGCGACGTTTTGCAGAACATGTAATACTTGTCAAATTGTGCGTAAACTTGATCAAGTTACTCCATTGGCCCCACTGCACCCTATTCCAGCATTTGGTGAACCGCTTCCCAAAATGCTAACAGATTGTGTAGGCCCATTACCAAAAACAAAAACTGGTTATCAGTACTTGCTGTCTATCACGTGGACTGCGTCTGGATTTGCAGAGGCAGTACCACTTAGGAATATAACTACTAAAACTGTAACAAAGGGCATTAAAAAATCTTTAATTTTTTTGGGTTGCCCAAGGAAATCCATTCTGATCAAGGTAGTCATTTCATGTCTGGATTCTTTCAACAGATAGTTTATACACTGGGAGGTAAGCAAATTACCTCGTCTGCATACCATCCAGAATCGGAAGGAGCCTTGGAGAAGTTTCATTCTACCCTCAAGGCTATGATTAGCACGTATTGGCTGTAAAATGAAAATGACTGGGATGACGGTATATACTTACTTCCATTTGCAGTACGAGCGTCGGTACAGATTGCATTAGGATTTAGTCGATTTGAACTTGATTTGGGATAGAGTTAGAGGACCTCTGGCCTTATTAAAAGAAGAATGGATTAATAAAGAGGTAGACACTAACTTGCTGGATTATGTTTTAAAATTTAAGGACAGATTACATAAAGCATATAGCTTAGCCAGGGAGTATTTAAAATCGGCTCGGGAGAAAATGAAATCCTGGTGTGATCGAGATGCTAGGATGAGGATATTTAAGCTTGGATATAAGGTGTTGGTTCATTTTTCGATGTAAAGGAATCCTTTACAAGCTAAATGTCATGGTCCCGATGAAGTTATGTCGGGAGTTAAGGATAAACACAGCAGATCGAAGAGGGCCAGCACAGCTTTTCATATAAATATGATAAACCCATATTATGAGAAGCAGTCTGCTACTTTGACCGTTGTGGTCAGTAACAATGAGTCTGATCTCACTGGGAACTTCATGGATGGTTCATCTGAAACTCATTCTAAACCCACCATTGTCTCTGCCAGATTACCTAACTCAACAACTCTGGAAAGTATTGATGATACATTAGCTCATTTACAGCCGGAGCAGAAGCAGCAAATGAAGCAATATATTTTTTTAAAATATAAGGATTCATTTCCAGACGTTCCCAGGAGCTTCCCATGATGTAGATGTTGGAGATGCCAAACCCATAAATAAAATGCATAAAGGATGAACATGGAAAAATGTGAAGATGCTGAGAAAGAAATTATGTAAATTTGAGCGAATAATATTACTAGACTTTCTAATTCGAATTGGAGTTCACCTGTGTTATGGTGCCTAATTAGACGGTAGTATTTGGTTTTGTACTGACTACATTAAGGTAAACACTGTAACGAAAACAGATGTGTATCGAATTCCTGGAGTGGATGATAGTGTGAACGAAGTTGGCAAAGCAAAGTTCCTTACAAAGATTAATTTGTTGAAAGGGTATTGGTGTGTTCCATGGACGGATAGAGGTAGAGAGCTTTCTGCATTTGTAACTCCATCTGGGTTATATGAATAGAATGTTCTTCCATTTGGGATGAAGAATGCCCCAGCGGATAATTAATTATGTGATTCAGGGGTTAAAAGATACAGTTGCTTATATTGACGATTTAGTTACAGGAAATGATACCTGGGAAGCACATGTTTCAGTGGTGGAGAAACCATTTGAAAGCCTTTCAAACGCTAACTTAACTATCAATTTAGCTGGAAGTGTGTTTGTTCATTCCACTGAGACTTACCTTGGTTAGGCCGTAGGTCCGGGCTTGGTTAAGGAAAATAGTTAAGGAAATAAATTAGACTCCAATTTAGCAACAAATTTTAATGTTACACGAGTGTGATATTTTGATAACTCATATTAAAGGCACATTATATGCGTTTGTTGATTTTCTATGTAGATCTTGAATGTACAATGCTATATTTTAAGGGAGTGATATTTTAAAATCTGTAACACTCCTACTATATAGTAATTTGCAATGTGCTGTACAATAATAGTATGTAGATTGAGTATGTTGTAAATCTTAATAATTTGTTTTCTTTCTAAATAGTTAATTGTTAAAATTTTGCTCATGACCGACCAATCGTTTTTTTTTTGGAGGGAGGTGCAACATAACCCGTGGGTATCTTTTGACTGTCTTATGACCATGATGTCACTGAGTATCTGGAGAGCAGGATGCAATTGTCTTGTGATGGTGGGGTGATGTAATTTCCTGCCAGTGTGAGGTCACATTATGTAATTTTCCCGCCAGTGAGAGGTCATGTGATAGCGTGTTTCTACGGGTATAAAATGGGAAAGCCTTGCTATGACGCAGGTCAGGTCGTTGTTTAATTCGTTAGTTACTCCGTTATGCTGTGTATTCGCCTCATGACGCAGTTTTAGTTTAAAGTGGAGTTTTACTTTCTATCTTACGTTTCAAAGGATATTGCTGGCAGTTTAGCAACAACTCTGCCAGTTTTAGTCCAGTCTGGGAATGAAGAATTTATTGAAGTACGGGGACCCGAAGGATCGAATAATGTTGGTGTTGTCGGCGTTAATACAGGATCGTTTTATTGAAACTTCGTTCAAAATCTCTCCTATTTGACTGCCTAAATCCTTTGGACTTTCGCAGTTATCGCTTTAAGAACTGTGTTCGCATTTATCGCTTTAAGAACTGTGCTCGCATTTATCGCTTTAAGAGCTGTTCGCATTTATCGCTTTAAGAGCTGTTCGAGATGACGTATAGCAGTTAACTTCCTGTTAATTTAGACGTTTGTTTACTTTTCATTTGTTGTTGAGCGGAGTTTAAATAAATGTTATATTTGTTTATGAAATACCTGTCTCAATTGTATATTCATTGCTGCTGTATCGTAACACAGCACACTGTAATATATCAGAGATCCAGTCATTTTAACGTTTAGAGTATTTCCATTTCTTGCTGAAGAGGAGTATTCGATGGATTCGATAAAACATAAGTGCGATGCCAGGCAAGTTCATAACCGGACTTTGAGCGCGTTAATCAGCAAGTTATCAACTGAACTTTGGTCAGGGTGTGTTCAGTTACTGTTAGGGCCCATAAGATTCAGGTGCACCGATTCGCTGGATACGGAGACAGGAGCGCAGCAGCAGGTAAGAACAGAGACTGTACGGGGAAATTTTATGTTGTTATGGTGATTGGGGATTCATCATTTACTGGAACGGACAGGAGGACGAGATTGGCGGGTGGTGTGTTGTCTCACGGGTGTCAGTGTCCGAGATACTTCGGATCGAGATCTCGGCATGCTGAAGAGGGAGGGGAAACATGGGTAGGACGAGTGACGAGAGTCCGCCAAGTGTATTCAGGGAGTTAGCTGCTAAGTTCAAGAGCCGGGCCTCCAGTGTTGTGATCTCAGCATTGCTAGCCGTGACACTAGATTTTGAGCCCAGGAGTAGGACTATTTTGCGGTTTAAAACGTGGATAAAGACTTGCAGTAGCATGGAGGAGTTAAGATTTTTGGTGTATCAGGCTGGCTTCCAGGGAGGGAGTGACCCGTGCAGAAGGGACGTTTTGCACTTGAATTGGAGAGGAAATCATATCCGAGAACTCACCGAACTTTCTCCTGACTGAATCAATGGTACCTCTGAGTCAGACGGGTTTTCTCCAGATGCAGCTCTCAGACCTCGGGCTGGTTCACTTGTTGCTGTTTCCTCGCCTGCAGTCTTCGTTTGATTCCAGTTGTGGGCTTTTCTTCCAATAAAGCTCTCACCGCAGGTCTAACGAATCGGAGAGATCATGAGCAAACACGAGGAAATCTGCAGATGCTGATTCAAACAACAAAACACACAAAATGCTGGTGGAACACAGCAGGCCAGGCAGCACCTATAGGGAGAAGCGAGTCTGACGAAGGGTCTCAGCTCAAAACGTCGTCAGCTCTTCTCCCTACAGGTGCTGCCTGGCCTGCTGTGTTCCACCAGCATTCTGTGCGTGTTGTACAGAGAAAATGAAGCAAGTTAGCAATACAAAGAATAACATGAGTTTACTTTATCATTGGTATTTACTCAGATAATGGGCACAGACTCTATAGAACTGAGGAAAGGCAGCAACGAGGTGATGGACCCAATACAGATTAAACTGAATATGTTGCTTACTGTCTTGAGACGAATTAGACCATAAAGTCATAAGACCATAAGGTATAGGAGCAGAAGAAGGCCATTCGGCCAATTGATTCTGCACTGCCATTCAATCATGGGCTGATCCACTTCATCCAGTCATTCCTACTCCCCTGCCTTCACACACACCCTTTGATGCCTGACTAATCATGAACGTATATATCTCTGCCCTAAATGCACCCAATCACTTGATCTCCAGAGCCGCACGCGGCAACAAATTCCACAGATTTTCCACCCTCTGTCTAATGCAATTTCTCCGCATCTCAGTCCTAAAAGGACGTCTTTCAATCCTGAAGTCGTGTCATCTTTTACTAGAATCCCCTAACATGGGAAATAACTTTGCCTTATCTAATCTCTTCAGACCTTTTCACATTTGGAACGTTTCTGTGAGATTGCCCCCTCATTCTCCCGAACTCCAGCGAATACAGCCCAAAAGCTCCCAGACGTTCCTCATATGGTTCAATCCTACCATTCCTGGGAAGATTCTTGTGAATCATCTCTGAACCCTCTCCAATGTCAGTAATTCCTGTCCTGAGAGCCCAAAACTGCACCCAGTACTCCAAGTATGATTTTACGAGTACCTTATACAGCCTCAACATCAATTTCCTGCATTATATTCTGTACATTTAGAAATGAATGCCAACATTGGATTCGCCTTCCTCACAACCGACTGAATTAGAGTGGATACATCCCCAAGACCCGACCACGTGTTCCCTTTGAGTGTTACGGTGTTTCAATGTGCCCACTTGCAGTATTTCTAATGTTAATACAATTTCAGTGCTGTCTTTTAAATTGCGTGGCTATCTGGATGTGTCTTTTTATTCTGCCTGCGTATCTATTTTTCCAGCAATATGCGGTGCAATACTGTAACAAATTGAAATGTGTTTGTTAATCATAATTAATATGCAGAGAATCTAACATTGTGCCAATTCAATCGTTCCCTCTAATTATTACTACTTGTTTACGGCTGCGGGGATCAACCATTCCTTTGAGCAGGAAATTATTACATGGTCAGAAAAACGTGCGGTACCTGAGATGAGTGTCCGCTGATTGAATATTTCAACCTTGTTTTGAAACAGAATTACTACTTCAGTGCATGACAGCAATCACTCATCTGTCCCAGGACGTTTTGCTATATTATCTGCCTCTCATTTGTTTTAAAGTTTTATTTGATATCACTTGCCGCATCCTAATTTCACACGATGGGGACGCAGTTTGACGACTTTATAACCTCTTTAATGAGACTGATGAACTATTGGATTATCTGGTAGTGGGACTGTAACATATACGCTTTTTATGGGAATCAGGATTTCACTCCGATAATGGAGTAAATTTACGCAGAATCTCCCGCTGGCGCCCGGTCCGTTTTGAAATGTTTTTGGAGGCACCGCAGTTTCTATGTAGTGCCCGATAATGCGTTTCCAGCAGCAGGAGGCGGAGCTTCCAGACTCTGGTCGTTACTGCTCCCGCTCCGAGGGAAACAGGCGTCGCCTTATTTAATCCTTTACTGGTCGGGCTGACACTGTCTGCCATTCCTACCTACCCTTCAGTAAGAAGGTTCCGGTGGGGATAATAGCAAGCTCAATCCACATTGCTGACTGTAATGAGTCGAAAATGGAGGAGATCCTTCCATTACCTCCACTGTTGCTGAGACTGGAAGGGGTTACCTTCTCCTTATTTCAGAACCGATGTCATTGAGTCAGGTGCAGTTCAAAGAAAGATTAGTACAATTAATTTTATGTGGAAGCATCTCTGGAGTTTCAGTTACTTTTCACTGACTTAAAGGTATTTTAATTGTCTATTTTATGCGTTGTTACTTAAAATATGGGAGGGTTTGATTGTATTCTGCCGTATTGGACAAAGGCGGGTCGTTGATGGTATTTGCTATGATTTAGATGAAGCTGAGGAGAGTTTAACTGCTGGTGTTTAGATAAATGAGATGAACGCCTGGACAGAACATGGAACATCACTCTGGGTATTGCCAAGAATGTGGAGAATATATTTACTGTTATCGGGGTAGCTGAAACAGGTGAAAGTAGATGAAATACTTTTTAAAGAGTGGGACTAGTATTATTTTGGAATTGACACCCTCAAAGGAAAAGAGAAGCAAAGATGTTTTTCAAAGTGCGGAATTCCGCAGATCTCAGATCGTTGCCACGCAAGGGTGTGAAGTTTTGCAGGCGGTCGCAGGGTGGCGCTGCTCTGCTCACAGTTCAACTGTGAGCAAAGAGTATGGCGGAACAGCTTTCAGAAAGCGAATGTTCTGTTACTAATTAAACATACCAGCAGCACTCTGAACAATTGGAGATCCGGTAAAATAAATATCTGGGCCAGTGGTCAATGCAGATCAGAAGGACGGCGGTCAAACCTAACAAATTCTGAGTACAGTGCACATGGGGTGGGGGTGCGTGGTTCCATTCGCTGGGTTCTGAGTGCTGTTTCCCTTTAGAACAGAGTCATAGTGTCACAGAAAAAAACACAGCACAGAAACAGGTTTTTTGGAACACCTAGTCCGCGCCGAAGCATTGAACCTGCCTCACCCCTTCCACCTGCACGGGGGCCATAACCCTCCATACCACTCCCATCGATGTATCTATCTAAATTTCTCATAAATTTTAAAATCGAGCTTCATGCAGCACTTGTCCCTGCTGGTAATCCCACCGTCTCACTGACCCCCCCCCCCCCACCGCCCCCGAGTGTACAACTTTCCCTTCAAATGGCTGTTAAACATTTGATCTTTCACTCCGTCCCATGACCTCAGCGGAATATGCCTGCTTACTATTACTCTGTCTGTAACCCCTCATTATTTTCAATACTTCTTTAAAACTCCCTTCTATCTTCTACATGTCCAGTACTAAAGTCCTAATGTAGCCAATCTTGACTTATAACTCACATCTGTACTCTTCAACCTGATTTACTTTTTTTCTGTAGGAACGTGTCAGATGTCTCTTTAACGACCACGTAAGCAACATCTATTACCTTGCCTTCATCAACGTTCCCGGTAACCTTCTCGAGAAACCTTAGAAGATTGGTTAGACAAGACCTGCCACAAAGAGCCATACTGACTACTTTAATCATTCGCTGACTATCCAAATATTCATAGATCTACATATTCATACATCTGTCTCCCAAAGGGTCACAGGGAACACGTTGTCAAGTCCTGGGGATGTATCCACTCTAATTCAGTCGGTTGTGAGGAAGGCAAATCCAATGTTGGTATTCATTTCTAAAGGTATAGAGTATAATGCAGGGAATTGATGTCGAGGCTGTATAAGGCACTCGTGAAATCATACTTGGGGTACTGGGTGCAGTTTTGGGCTCCTTATGTTAGACAGGAATTACTGACATTGGAGAGGGTTCAGAGAAGATTCACAAGAATCTTTCCAGGAATGGTAGGATTATACCGGATGAGGAACTTCTGGGAGCTTTTGGGCTGTATTCGCTGGAGTTCGGGAGAATGAGAGGGGAATGTCATAGAAACGTTCCAAATGTGAAAAGGCCTGAAGAGATTAGATACAGCAAAGTTATTTCCCATGTTAGGGGATTCTAGTAAAAGATGGCTCGACTTTAGAATTGAAAGACGTCCTTTTAGAATGAATGAATCGCGGAGCATACTCGATGGGCCGAATGGCCTACTTCTACTCCTGTATCTTATGGTCTCATGTCTAATTCGTCTCAAGACAGTATGCACCGTATCACTTGTATGTTGTATTGGGTCCTTAAACTCGTTGCTACCCTGCCTCAGTTCTATAGCGTCTGTGTCCATCATCTGAGAAAATACCAATGAAAGAGAAAAATCATGCTAGATCTCCGCCATCTCTTTTGTGTAGATGCATAGATTACTAGTCAGAGTTTTCAGAGGAGCAATTTTCTCCTTTGCATTTCTTCGAGACGAGAGCAACGACTTCAGGCAAATGTGGGTTTATCGATGGAATTCGTTGCCACAAAGGTTCCTGGATGCTACCACTGGGTATATATCTGGCAGAGATTAATTTATTTTAGATGCCTACGTAGCTTCAGGATTGCAGGTCAGGCCAGGAATATGTTGGGGAAATAAAAGGAAACAGCCATGAGTGAATGATGGAGTGCACTCGACGGCCAAAGGACCCAATTCTGCTCCCGCTGTATATCTCATTTCATACCTTAACTGAATGAAGTCTCCTTCGCATCCCATATCAGGTTCTATAAAGACCCAGGGACAATTACTGACTCGACCACTAAGATCATTAAATTTGTCTTCAACATTTAAATTTCCCGTGAGTTTTCATTTTAGGAACTTTGGCCAGAAATGATTTGCTATCCTTTGTATTGCTAACTTGCTGCATTATCTCTCTGGTTCAAGTCAGACCTGCGGTGTGGGCTTTATTGGAAAAAAGCCTACAACTGGAATTAAACCAAGAATGAAGCCGAGGGAACAGCAACAATTGAACCAGCCCGAGGACTGAGAGCACCGACTGGAGAGAACCCTACTGACCCCGAGCTACCTTTGATTCAGTCGGGAGAAAGTTTGGTGAGTTCTGGGATACAGTTTCCTCTCCAGTTCAGGTGCACAACGTCCCTTCTGCACTGGCCACTCCCTCCCTGGAAGCGAGCCTAATACACCAAAAATCTTAACTCCTCCATGCTACAGCAAGTCTTTATCCAAGTCTTTAGCAAGTCATTAAACCGCAAAATCGCCCTACTCCTGGGCTCAAAATCTCGTGGCACGGACAACAATCCTGAGATCACAACACTGGAGGCCCCGCTCTTTAACTTAGCACCTAACTCCCTGAATACACTTGACAGAATCTCGTCAGTCGTCCTTTTCCGTGTTTCCCCTCCCTCTTCAGTATTCTGAGAACTCGATCCGAGTTATCCCGGACACTGACACAAAGGAAACAACATACCACCCGCGAATCCCGGTCTCGCCCACAGAGCCTCCTGTCCGTTCCCGTAACAAACGAATCCCCAAACATCGCGGCTTACCTCTTCTTCTCGTCTGAATCCCAGAGGCAGACTAAGCGTCAGAGACCCAACCACTATGTCCTTCCTCTGTTAGGTCACTCCCCAAACCACCCGCACCCTGACAGCATCCAAAATGATATACCTGTTGTTCAGGGTGGGACAGCGAGGTACTCTGTACTGGCTACTTAACCCCTTCCCTCTTCCTGACTGGCACACAGTATCCTGTGACCTCCACTCTGGATGTAACTACCTCTTCTATGTGTCCAATCTACCACACCTTCATCCTCCCCACCGGAATAAACGGGAATTCGTCCAGCTCCAGCGCTTTAACAAGGTTAATTAGGAGGTGCTACTGAGTGCGCATCTCGCAGTTGCAGTGGTTAGAGATATTGCAGGTTGTCCAGCCTTCCTACATCCCCCAAGGTGAGCATTGAACTGTGCTGCGTGTCGGCCTAACACGGCTGAGCTGACATGAAGGAGGAAAGAAACTCGCGCTTTTCTTCCCTCCGCTTTCTCAGAGTGAATCCTCTTTTTCCTGAAGCCTCGAGGACAGTAAAGATCACCTCCCTGTCTCTGTCCACTCAGAAGGCGATCATTGCGACAATGGCCGCTGCGCTTTCCTCTGCATTCCTTTAATTTGCTCTTACAAATTAATCCCAAACGCCGGCGGCCGCTGGCCAAATCTTCATTACGCTGCCGAGAAATGCCGCTGCCTTTTAGTCTGGGGAATTGGAACTGATTGCAGTCCCCTGCTTGAAGCAGAGAGAGAAAGAGAGAGGTGCAGGGAGGGACAACCGTACTCTTAACTAAGTATTTACTACGGCACACAGATCTCGATATTTTTCGTGCCCGTATTACTGTTACGCAGGTCTTATCTGAAAAAACAACAACAACTATCGTCAGCGGGCACTTCAGGAAGGAAAAGAAAACATCGCTGCTCCCTCAGAACAAGGAACGAGCTCTTGTTTTTCAGAGAATGGAGACAACGCGACTATTTCCATGGATACTGATCCTCCTTGCTACCACGTGCTATCCTTGTAAGTCTCTTTTCTGAATTAAAGACCACGGTAACGAACTTGTAAAATGTCAAGGCGATTCTGCGCAGAGGCTTTATTTTATCACTGATCCTTGTTCATAATGTAGATACTGAAAGAGGAGGGGCCAGTATTTCCAGTTATTGCAAGGAACATGCTCCCCAATCCATTCCATCCCTGTTCAGCAGATCCAGCAAAACCAGACATTGCACTTTCACTTGAACTCCAAATTCTAGAAATCGCAACTTCTCCACTCCAGTTGGGAACATACTCACTAATTTCCTGCGAAATCCAGATAGGATTCATTCGATCACCAGACGCCTTCAAGTCACTCTCCTGGGATTTGTCCATCCACCCGGCATCACCCCGTCCTAAACCCGGTCACGTCAAGTCTGCTCCCAGCCAACGCGGTGGGAGCGTGCGTGAATTTCATACGGAAACGAGCGCCTACGGCAGATAAGGCACCCACACTCACTTAGCTCAGTGTTCGACAAGTCGGCCCCATCTGTAACAGATCAGTTCCAAGTTTGCAGGGCGTTGCGACCCTTCTGGGCGTCAGAAGAGAGGCGGGTTGGGTGGCCAAGCTTGGGCAGAGTCCAGCGGTTCTACACTCTGTTAAGGATCGGAGTGTGATGAGGAAGGTTTCTGTGAACTGTTTCTGATCCAATTCGAATTCTCACTCTGATACAACGTGCCGAAATAAAGTTCCTGAACCAAATCCCACCAACTATGGCCTCAGTATGCTACTTGCAACGCTTATCCGGAATAATAATAACAATAACAACAACAACAACAACAACAACAACAACAACAACAACAACAACAACAACAACAACAACAATAACAATAATAATAATAATAATAATAATAATAATAATAATAATAATAATAATAATAATAATAATAATAATAATAATAATAATAATAATAATAATAATAATAATAATAATAATAATAATAATAATAATAATAATAATAATAATAATTTGGCACGGAGGCCATTTCCATTCTCGAAGTGGGTGGATGTTTAAGGGAGGAGAAAAGCGATGCTGAGACAGGGTTAAGCAGAATCGATTTCACCCGGCGGTTGTTCAGTACGTGGAATGCACTGCTGCAGAACGTGATAGGAACAGAGTCACAGAGTGTAATCTTTATATGAACTCAGTAAGCCAGACAGCATCTATGGGAGGAGGTAGTGACAACGTTTCAGGCCGAAACCCTGCAGTTCGACACCCTTTTAAGGATCGGAGTGTGATGGGGAACGTTTCTGTAAACTGTTTCTGATCCATTTCCAATTCTTACTGTGATACAACGTGCTAAAATAAAGTTCCTGATTCAAATCCCACCCCCTCTGGCCTCAGTATGCTATTGTCAAATTTAAATACGTCAGGTACCTTCGCGTAGAAACGCTTTCCCGCTGAAACAACAACAACAACAACAACAACAACAACAACAACAACAACAACAATAATAATAATAATAATAATAATAATAATAATAATAATAATAACAACAACAACAACAACAACAATAGGCACGAAGTCAGTTTCCTTTTCTTGAAGTGGGAAGATGTCTAGGGGAGGAGAAAAGAGATTTCGAGAGAGGGTTAATCAAAATCGATTGAGTACGTTGAGTACGGGGAATGCACTACCAGAGAACGTGATGGGATCAGAGTCACAAAGGTCACTAAAGAAGTCTAAACTTTATATGAATCTCTCGTTAAGAACACGACCACACCTTTGGAAGGATGGAATAGCACAAGGTCCAGTGGAAAGGGCCCGAGTCCACCTGTGTGGCAAGGTTGGATCCTTTGATTGCTTTCCCTGAAACAAAGGAGTTGAAAGGGTCATGGCGGAAATATATTCAGAAAGGAATATTATTTTAGAACAGACCGCAGAAAGCCCTTCCCCATCTCAGAAGCAGATAACATAGAGGTCAGAGATACAAGGATAGAAGATTTAGAGCGATCCTCGGGGATCCATTCTTCTCCCAGTGAGGAGTGAGCATTTGGAACACACTGCTGGAGATAACAGTGGAAGTAGATTTATTAACATTAATGAGGAAGTTTCCAGGCGTAGAGTTGGATCACCCAGTCATAGCTATTAACCGGTTAACTGCTGGAAAATGGGTTGATACAGATTGGCACCCAAAATTCGTCTCTGCAACAACTGGAGTCAACCAGTCCTAGTGTAATACAACCGATCATAATGTCAACAAGCCGATCAGAGTCTGATCCATTTCCCTCCAAAAATATCCTATCTTAGTTCATTCGCTCGTTATGTGTCGTGACGTATCATGTAACCGATAATGTTCCCATGGTTATAATTATTTTTGACTTTTTTTCTTAACGAATTGATTTGCCTTTGTATTCTTCTGAGCAGTACCCTTACAGACCGGGTGACCACAGACATTATTATCCATCACCTGCTCCCAAGGATTTACATGACCCTGATCGAGGAATAAAGCAGGTGCTTCGCCGTTCCCCCGGGGGATCTGCAGGCTAGCAAAGGGTGGGGAGCTTTATGCCTCCTTTTCTAGAGGAAATCTTTCAAGTATCCTCAGTGCCGATGTCACATCCAGCTCAGTTGGCAACATATTCAAAGTGGTGTAATTACTCGGCTTCCTATTAAATCTCCCGCAGCCTCAAGCGCTCGAGTTTTTGATACACCAAAAGTGGAGAAAGGATTGTGTGCAGTGACGCTGTTTATGTGCCTCATGATTTTATCCACCTCTGTATAATCACACACCGTCTCGTACGGTCAATCGAATCGCGTCTTGTCTCGTCGAACCCTTCTGTAAAACGCAGCTCTCTGATTCCAAGTTTCTGTCCGTTTCCAGGTCGGGGGAATGTCGACGTGGACATTTGGAGCAGTGAGGATGACGTCATCCCGCTGAACATGATGAATGACTCTGCCGCTTACATCTACACCCAGAACGAAGAGACCGACTTGTTGGCCATCGAATATCTCGCAAAGGAGCGCAAAATCAATAACGCGCTTGACAACGCATGGAAGAGGGCTCTTTCCCTACGAGAAACCGACCCGCGGCTGAGCAAGGTCCCCGTGTCCCGGGGGCTCAGAAAAGAACATGTGGTGGCCTTAATTGCCTACACGCTTCAGAATAATTTATGTAAACTGTTCAATGTGGCGACGAGGTTGTACGGGGCGAACGACTCCGTCTACGCGGAGAAATTTCCTTTCAAAGCATTCCAGTATCTTCTCTCCGTTGCCATCGAGAGAGTGAGAGAGGACTTTGGTTTGGCACCCCAGCCGACCTACAGAGGAATGCAGAAACTGTCCTTTGGTGAGGTGGGATCTAGAATGAAATTTGGTTGTTTCACTTCGTCCTCTCGCAAGAAAAGGGGATAAGTTCGGCACAAAAACAATGTTTACAATTTTCTCTCAGTACGGTGCCCAGATACAAAATTACTCGTTTTATCCCAATGAGGAAGAGGTTCTGATTCCACCATATGAAGCGTTCAAAGTCATGAGTTACAAACAGCGGACTGGCGGAGTTGATATTACTCTCCAAACGGACGGTGTGGCTGGGATCCCGGTAAGGGTGGCGAGGGGCAGTAATGGCGAGATGAGGGTGCTGCGGTATGAGGAAACCTCCGTGTCCCCATGGGTATGGTTGTCCATCCTGAAGTGGTTGTATGAAGTTCTGTTAAGATTTCTATAAAGTATGGGGAAAGAGGGTTGGTTAACTACCAGGTTCGTTAAAAGAGCAGCCGGCAAATATTGATCTAACATTTCCTGTCCAAGACTTTCGTCAGATTTTTTTTCTGAATTTCCAACAACGGGTGCCTCGGATATAAGATTCTTCCACACTTGCAGCTAACTGGTCCTATCGTCTTGCTCTCTTCTTTCCTGTGTGCAGCTTGCTTTGACTTGGCGCCGACGGGCCAGACTCACTTCTCTCTTTGTGCCCCTCATAATTCCCCTTATTAGACCATCTCCAGTATATTCAAAGTGAATATTCGTGGCTGTGTGCGAGAGATCTGAACCTTCACATCCCCTCTGAGGCGCGGCTGCAAAAGAGAGCATCTCGCTTGCTTCCTTAAGAACCCGAGGTACCCCTTTGTTAACATTCAGTGTCCGTGTACACCTGCAGGCCAATCTACTCCCAGGAACTCGCCACTCGCTGTGTGTTGTCCAGCCTCCCCAGTCCTCTCAAAATTCATGCATCACACGCACACACACACACACACACACACACTCACACACAAACACACACACACACACACACACACACACACACACACACACACACACACACACACACACACACACACACACACACACACACACACACCCTTCCCATTTTCCCCGATTACTTTTCATCTATTCCCTCACAGCCTATCTCAGTCACTGGACAATATCGCCCCGCGGGCATTGGCGGCATACTCGACAACCGCTTTATTCTTGTTTCCTCGGCGATGTTATTATTGACGACTATTCACTCTTAAATAGTCATACAAACCCACGGTGTGTAAATGGTTTCGGGATATCTTATATTTCAAAACTGGACCCCAGACTGGTTTAAGGAAAGTGAACTGGACAGGGTCCAAGCTTGTTGACCCGGCCAATGCAAATGCATCACGGATTTGGAACCTCCAGTTGCGGGCATTTTAGCGTAACTCAGGGGAAGACGATGTACTCGGTCGGCTCTATATTTTGATCCTCTTGTGTTAAATTAAGAGAGCACCGAGAGTACGTCTGTGGTATTCAGCTGTGCGGCACCTCCTCCGCTGCAAAACCCGACGGTTTTTGCGTTCCCATTTTCTCTTCTCACACCACTATCGTTTGTACCGCGCTGATGAAATCTGATCGAGAGAAGTGCAGACTAATGAACTTTGGGAGCTCTAAGGAGGCTGGACAATACACAGCGACTGGCAAATATCTGAGACGAGATCAAAGTACAGAAGCTATTTCAGTTACTATCGCATTTATGCACACACAGCCGCAGGAAAAATGGATGGTTCATGTGGTTGTGTGTGCGTGTGCGGGGGGGGGGGGGGGGGGGAAGGGTGAGCGAAGTGTTCACGTGCACCTGTGTTTTCCACAATTTCCTGTAAACACTGGAGTCTTAAAATCTCAGGCGGTAAACAGTTTTTGACATACTCAAACCGTCTCTGCAGATACCGGCAATAATTCCACAACGAAAGTCAATTAGCTCTCTCTTCTTACCCTTCCTGATGCTCGGCCTGAATAGCAACTGAATCTCTCGAACTTGTCTGCCCGGAGTTACGCTCTGAATTGCTCCCTCGTGATTGGCTGCTGAGATATTTCCTCATGAACTAACAGGTGCAGAGGTGTATCCAAAATGTGGCAACCGAGTGCACGGAAAGAAAGTTTTTCACACCGAAGCCGTTTAATATCCGGGACGCAATGCTGTTAGTTTCCTTTATTTAGTGTCGACTTGGATTATTAGGTATATTTTTGAGGAAGACCCCGATAGCTAGAGATTACTTGCTTCCTATTTTAATTGCATCATGCTATCTATTATCGATTTGTAAATCTAGATCCTGCTGATAAATTCAAATCATACATTCGAAAGTCTGTAAACGCTTATTCCGCCCCATCATTGTGACGAAGGGGGGGGGGTATACTTTGGACATGTTATAGAAATAAAAATATGAAGTCCCAATTAATTACCATCCGTTTACTGCATCTTTTTGTATTGATTAATCCTAAGCTGCCCGTCTAAAACATGTTTATCCGTTAATATCAATTGCCGGTTTGTTGAGAGTGCGAAATCAAACGAGTTCATGGAGAACCATGGGGGTGACTGATCAAAAAGTGATGGTAGACGGACAGCCGCGAGCAAAAACATCCAAATTTATCGTGAGCCTATCACGAGTGTTCACCCTTTGGACAGTGGACCTACCATGAAATGCAGAATATCCAATATCTGCCCATGTACTCAACCGCGAATTATCTCAGACAGGTTATTCAGAGAACTATTCAGGCGGTGAGAAGTAGTTGACAGTAACCACTTTCAACCAGATTATCAAAGAAAAGCATTTCCCTTCACGGACGTCTAACAGGGGACAAAGATCGTCGCTCATTCGCAAGAACGCTGCACAATAACATTGTGTCTGAAAAACGAAACGAGACACAGAGGGCGCTCGTGCTCACAAACATTGCCGCAGAAAATCAACCAATCACAAGACACAGGAGCAGGGTCTTTGCCCAGTACCCGCAAGCCGACTGGCACTATCTGTTGTACTTTACACCAGACTATGCGTGAATAATGAAACAAAAGGGCGGCTGTGATCTATACAAACTGACAGGTGAGAGGCAAGAATATGTGACATATAAGGTGGCTGTCATAGGTGACGTGAATGAAGAAGGTGACAGTTGGAAGAGGTGACGGGTTGAAGATGCAGGGACTCTAATGAGACAGGGCCGTAGATCACAGGATAAAGCGAAGGAAGAGGCGAACCAATGAAGAGTAAAGGGGAGGTCAGGTGAAAAGCAGTGGTCATCGGGTATCCAAAGTGGGGAGAACGTGCGCGTAGACGAGAAGTAGTCGCAAGATAACTATTATGGGAAATAGAGAAATAGAGACGGGGGGTGGGGTTTATTACTGCAAAGTAGATATTCAAACCATCGTAATTACCAGACAGTGTGCGGATGACGAAAATACACAGCGACACGCACAAAATGCTGGTAGAACTTAGCTTCTATGGAAAGGAGCAAAATCTCGATGTTCCGAGCCGCGAAACTCCATAGGGATTGGAAGGAAAAGGCGGAAACTGAGAAACAGACGGTAGGGCAGGGTTGGAGCGCAATCTGGACGGGGTGAGGTGCGTCCTGGTGGAGGAGGAGGAGTTGGTGTGATGCAGATGGGTCAGGCAGATGCGATGAAGTTGACGTACTGAAATGTTCTGATATGCACGAATCAAATATACCTTCGTTCAAAACTGCAGTGGGCCGACCTAAGTCTCATATGATCGTTTTTCTTTTTCTTTCACATGGATGATTCTTTCACCTTGGGTGATTTACAAGGTGATACCTTTGTTGTCCACGAAGGTGTAATCCCACACACCACCCTGGGCGATTTACGATATTATTTTTAATTAACACAGCATCACCATCCTCTCTACCTTATCTATCCTTTCGATGCAATGTGTATCCTTGGACATTCAGCTCCCAGCCTTAATCTGGTACAATACCTCGGGTCCCGCATTCAACATTGACGATTTAGTCGTCACATGCTGAACCGTTTGATTTCTAACTTTGCATCAGGTCCTACAAGCATCGGCCTCAACTAACTGCTCTGACACTGTGCTTCCCATCCCCTTGCGTCTCCAGTGTAAGCAACGCCGTGCAACATTAATAAACCTTCCCGCTGGGATATGAGTCCCTCTCCAGTTCAGCGGCAAAACGTCCCTCTGCACGGGTCACACATTCCCTGGAAGCGAGCCTAATACACCAAACATCTCATCCGCTCCATGCTACACCAAATCCTTAGCCAAGTATTAAACCGCGAAATCGTCCTATTCCTGGGCTCAGAATCTCGCGCACGGCTAGCAATCCTGAAATCACAACACTGCTGGTCCCGCTCTTTAACTTGGCACCTAACCCCCTGAAAACACTTGGCAGAATCTCGACACTCGTCCAACCCATGGTTACCCTCCCTTTAGAAAGGGGGATGAGGAGAAGAGGAACAAGAATAGGGAAATCAGCATGGCGAGTGGAGAAATAGTGAGTGGGGAGGGGAAATTATTGCTGGCGGTAGACACGCCGATATTCATGCCATCATTAGGACAAGAGCTGCTGCGGGTGACGGAAACGCACAGGGACAAATAAAAAAAAAACTGGAGGAAATCAGCAGGTGGGTAGCATCCACGTACAGGAATAAAGATTCGAGGATTCGGGCCGAGGCAATTCATCTTAACGAGAAGGGAAGTGGTGGTGGTGGGGGGTTTGGGGGCATAAACAGAACGCGGGGTAGGGGAGAAGTACAAGCTGGAAGGTTTCAGGTGAAGCGAGGTGGGCGGTGGGATGGGAGGCAAATGGGGGGAGGCGCGACGATGAGGTAAGAATATGGGAGTTACTGGATGGAAACATTAAAAGTCGAAGAAGAAGGAATCGGCCTGAGAGGACAGCGCACAATGGGAGGAAAGTGAGGCGCAGAGAGCAGAAAGAGGTGATCTGCCATTTTCCGTGTTCTCCACCCTGTTACTGATCGGCATGACGGACTAAGTCATGAATATACAGGTAAGGCCGTTAATGTCACAGATTACAACCACTTTCAATGAACCAATATCAGTGCAGATGTAACTCTAAATGAATAGCATTCAATAACAAGATAAGGACTCCTTAAATGGGGACCATCGATCGTGAGAACACGAGAAAGAGAACGAATGTAGTTATCCCCTTTAATTCAGAGCCTGATGGATGAGGGGTAATAACTACTGGAGAACTGGCTGGTGAGAAGCAGGAGGGACTTGAACCTTCTACCGGATGGCAGCGACGCCAAAGGGTCATGAACAGTGTGGTGATGGACGGTGCTGTGTCGGGTCTTTGTTGGTGGACAGTGTTGTGTTGGGTCTTTGTTGATGGACGGTACTGTGTGGGGTCTTTGTTGATGGACGGTACTGTGTGGGGTCTTTGATGATGGACGGTGCTGTATCTGGTCTTTGTTAATGGAAGGTGCAGTGTGGGGTCTTTGATGATGGACAGTGTTGTGTTGGGTCTTTGTTGATGGACGGTACTGTCTGGGGTCTTTGATGATGGACGGTGCTGTATCTGGTCTTTGTTAATGGAAGGTGCAGTGTGGGGTCTTTGTTGATGGACAGTGTTGTGTGGGGTCTTTGTTGATGGACGGTACTGTATAGGGTCTTTGTTAATGGAAGGTGCAGTGTGGGGTCTTTGTTGATGGACGGTGCTGTGTGGGGTCTTTGGTAATGGAAGGTGCAGTGTGGGGTCTTTGTTGATGGACAGTGTTGTGTGGGGTCTTTGTTGATGGACAGTGTTGTGTGGGGTCTTTGTTGATGGACGGTACTGTATAGGGTCTTTGTTAATGGAAGGTGCAGTGTGGGGTCTTTGTTGATGGACGGTACTGTATAGGGTCTTTGTTAATGGAAGGTGCAGTGTGGGGTCTTTGATGGTGGGCGCTGCTTTTCTATGGCAATGTTTCCGGAAGATGTTTTCACTGAGCCGGATCAACCACCTTTTTCGTGGAGCTCTCCGCTCAAAGCCGTCACCGCAGCAAGTCAGCACGCTGACAACGACACATTCTGAGAAGCTTGCCCAGGGTTCTGATGACCTGCCCGATGTCCGGAGAGCCCCGGGAAAGGGAACGCACTGCCGTGCAGTTTTACTTTCCAAGTATATTCGTATGATTAACATGTTTGAGAAAGAAATCTTATTCTCCTATTGCCAATTTAAGTGTCTTCATCATTTATCATTTTCCGCGCCTCCATATCACTGATTATACAAAACACGTGTTAATAGGAGGTGGTCTGCGAGATGATTAGAGCTTTCATCCCTATTGCCTCATTGCTGACCACGGCATTTGCCTAGGCTAGCCCGACACGTCCGCCTTTGGTGCGTATCTCAATATTGCCTCGCCAAGTATTGATCGAACTGTCTTTCAAAATACATTAATGTGCCCAGCTGAACTTCTTTCTAGGCAACTAATTTCAAGTCTGCAGCACCCCTGATGTGCAGAAGTAGCCCCACTCAGGATCTTTTTCATTCTTACCCCTCTCATCGGAAGTGATGTGCTCTCGGTTTCTGTGCTCCACCAAACCCACAACCCCATTCTGCGGAAATGGCGGGAAATTTAAAAAGAAATAGGTGATTAACAGTATCTATGCGTCTGACGATTTAACATCCAAGACGATGCGCAACAGGGGGCTGCTGCATCTTGCCTGCCACCATGTCTCTGAGGGCAGCGATTGCTGCGATGCCAATCCCGAAAAGAGAGGTTGAACATAATTAGATTCTTCGATGATTTTTCTGTCGTGTCCTTCCATCGGCCAGAATGGGACCTGTTGTGACTCTTGCCGCTAAGATGAGATGGATGAGCATGACGAAAAACAGGCGATTCTGCAGGTACTGTAAATCCTAAGCAGCACAGGCGAAATGCTGAAGGAACTGAACAGATCAGACAGCTCCGACGGAGGAGAATAACGTTCCTGCGTTCGAATGTAAACTCTTCATCGGTACTTGTATGACTACTCTGTTCCGTGCCCGTGGTCTTACATGTAGGGAGTTGTCATGGGTTATATTCCGAGAGTAAAAAAAGAAAATCGGGCTAAGGGGCATCATGACGCAGGTTGATGACCAATTTAACCATCGCCAGAGACATTCATCTTGAATTATCCTCTCCTACAGGAGAAACATGAGCAATATCTCAATAAAGCAATCACAGATCATCTTCTTCTCTCAGTTCCTCGGTTTCCTGCTCTCAGGATAAGTGTTTTGTTTTTAATCCAGAACGACGGTGATATCCTACCTTTTCAAAGACAGGAGCTTCCCTTCGTCCACCATGAACGCCGCCCCCAACCACATCTCTTCCATTTCACGCACGTCTGCTCTTATCCCATCCTTCCACGACCCTACCAGGGAAATGGCGTACCTCTTCCCCTCACCTACCACTCCACCAGGCTCACGTCCAGCACTTAATATTTGGGAATTACCTCCACATTCAACGGGATCCCACCTCCAAGCACATCGGTCCCACCTCCCGACCCCAACTTTCTGCTTTCAGAAGGGATCGCTCCCTACACGACTCCCTCGTCCATTCGACCCTCCCCACGGTTGTCCCTCATGACTCATCCTTACAGTCGGAACAAGTACTGCAGCTGGCCCGACAGTTCCTCCATCACTACAATTCAGGACCAAAATCAATCATTCCAGGTGAGACGCCCATTCACCTGTGAGTCTGATGGTGACGTATACTGTTTCATGGTGCTCCCGCTGTGGCCTCCTGCAAATCGGACAGACCCGCTGTAATTTTGGAGGCCGCTTCGCCCAGCACCTATGCTCCGCCCGCCGGAAGAAAGATCTCTCAGTGGCCACTCACTTTAGTTCCACTGCGCATTCACATTCTGATATGTCAATCCATTGGCTTCTCTACTATCTCGATGAAGCCTCACTCAGGTTGGAGAAACAGCACCTTCTATTCCATCTGAGTATCCTCCAACCTGATGGCATGAACATGGATTCCAGGGTCAGAATCAGATCAGGTTTATATACACCGCCATGTGTCGTGAAATTTGTAAACATAGTATCAGCAGTCAATGCAATGCATAATATATAACAAAAGAAGAAAATAAACAGACAAATAGTGAATCATTTACAGTACACGTATAAAGAATAGATTAAAAATCGTGCAAAAGCAAAGATAATATTTATAACAAAAACAAGTGAAGTGGTGTTCACGGGTTCAATGTCCACTCAGGAATTGGACGGCATAGGGGAAGAATCGATGAGTGTGTGCCTTTAGGCGTCTGTACCTCCTACTTGATTTGTAACAGTGAAAAAAAATGGCTTGCCGTGGGTGCTGGGTGTCCGTAATAATGGACGCTCCCTTTCTGAGACACCGCTCATTGAAGATGTCCTGGGTACCTTGTAGGGAAGACGATTAAGATGGAGCTGACTAAAATTACTACCAGCTTCAGCTTCGTTCGGTACTGTGCAGTAGCCACCCCTCCCCTCCCCATACCGGACAGTGCTGTCCACGGTACATCTTTAGAAGTTCTTGAGTGCTTTTGGTTGACTTAGCAAATCTTTTCAAACTCATAATGAACTATAGTCGCTGTCTTTCCTTCTTTGTAACTGCATCGATAAGTTGGGACCAGCTTAGGTCCTTAGACACAGGAAGTTGAAACTGCTCACTCGCTCCACTCTTTTTAAAGACAGCCTGGCATCGGCGTCCGAGACAGAGAGCTCAGGGCCGCAGCTGTAGCCGTGTTTTCCCTTTCAAAGCGGGCATAGATGACGTTGAGTTCATCTGGTAGTGGAACATCACGGCCATTCATGCTGTTGTGTTTTGCTTCGTAGGAAGTAAAGTTGTATTACATCCGATGTCGCCTCCAACCTCGTTCGAAATTGTCCTTCGGCCTTGAAATAGCCCTGTGCAGATCTTACCTGGTTCTCTCGTTCAGACCCGGGTCCCCAGCCTTGAATGGCACAGACCCACCCTTTAGCAGATGACCCACCTCCTTTTTTTCACTTTTTATTTTTTTAAAATTTTCAAATAGGTTACAGAAAGAAAAAAGAAAGTTATCGACCATTCCCCCTCTCCCCTAACATATCCCATAGAAAAAAAGAAGAAAAAAGAAAGAAAGAAAGAAAGAAAGAAAGAAAGAAAGAAAGAAAGAAAGAAAGAAAGAAAGAAAGAAAGAAAGAAAGAAAGAAAGAAAGAAAGAAAGAAAGAAAGAAAGAAAGAAAGAAAGAAAGAAAGAAAGAAAGAAAGAAAGAAAGAAAGAAAAATAAATAAAGAAAGAAAAGACAAAGAAAGGAAGAATGCCTGGATTTCGGAAGATCCCCACATGCTCCATGGAGTTCATAATAGCTTTAATAAGTATATTTATTTCTTTCCCCAGATAACCAATAATTTTATCTTTGGAGCAGCTAGATATTTAATCCTTTTTTTTGTAAATAAGGGCGCCAAATTTTCAGAAATATTTCATATTTATCTCTTAAATTATAAGTATTTTTTCCAGTGGAATGCAGATAAAAATTTCGTTCTTCCAACGATCTATACTTAAGTATGAATCCGATTTCCAAGTAACTGCAATAGCCTTTTTGGCTACTGCCAATGCAATTTTTATGAGTTCTTTCTGATATTTATTCAACCTGGGTTTCGGTTTTATCCCTTCAATACCGCCTCGTTAAAATAATATTGGGCTGTGTGGAAGTTGTATTCCAATAATTTGTTCCAATAAAACTCTTAAATTTGTCCAAAAAGTTTGAATGTTTGAACAAGAACAAGTGGAGTGTAAAAAAGCACCAATTTCTTGATTACACGACCCACCTCCTGATTTATCCACGGCTTTTAGTTCGGGAATTGCCAGCAAGTCTTTGTACCCACACATTCATCCACATAGGTTTTAATGTAGTCGGTAACAACTGCAGCGTACTCACCCAGAATCAACAGCGAATCTCGAAATAGAGCCCTGACCACCGATTCAAATCAGTCCTGTAGGCGCTCCTGTGCTCTCCCTGTCCATAACTCCTTCGTCATCCCTACTGGTTCCGCAGTCTTAAGTCTCTGCCTGTACTCAGGGAGTAAAAGTCGATCTTCCGTTTAATGCCCTCCCCCCTTCAGCATTCCACATTCCCTTTTTCTTCATTTGCCTTATGTCCTTGACCTACTCATCGCCCCCCTCTGGACGTCAACCCACGCCCCCCTCGATTTTCTTTCCTCCATGGCCTTCTGTCCTCTCCTCCCAGACTCCACCTTCTGCAACCCTGTATCTCTAGCAAGAATCAACTTCCCATCTCCTTACTTCGTCGTTCACCCCTTCCCGGTGTTACCTATCACATGGTGTTTCTCACCCCACTCAGCCCTCCCCCCCCCCCCACCCAACCACCACCGTTTAAATCTATTCCCCAGTTTGTTTTTTTCTCTAATCTCGCCGCAGGTTCTCGGCCAGATACTTCGACTGCACTTCTTTCCATAGATGCTGCCTGGCCTGCTGAGATCCACCAGCATTTCGTGCGCGTCGCTCGGATGTCCAGCAGCTGCAGATTCCCTCTTGTTTGTAAATCATGAAGCGTATGTGGAAGCACGTTCAGAAAGAGGAGTCAATCGAGCGATAGGAGGAAGGGCTTGGGGATGACATACACCGAGATTGAATGCCGGTCTAATCTGATGGCAGAGCAGCCGTGTGTTCTGCAAGCAGAACCGCAAAGTGACGCAACGTTAGAATTCAATTGACACATTACGCAGCGGTCATACTGGGGGATTACCTGATGATATACTCGTGTTACGAAACCGAGGAAATGAAACAAAAATGCAGATCGAAATAGTCAAGATGAAAGTGAAAAAAAAAACACAACCAGTGTGGAATCCGACATTGCTGTCCCCCATTTTTTTTTCTCTCGTACGAGCAGATTTCCATGTGGCCGAGACTGCAGGGGACTAAGTGCCTCATGCAGAGGCGGTTATTAAATCGCTAGCAATATTGGTCATCGCAAGCAGAGGGTGATGGCGCTATTGGTATATTTATAATTGGTAACCAGTGAGTAGGCATGTCCCATTGCTGTCGCTAGGCGGCGCATCGTGATCTATTGCACTCACTGAAAACATGGGTGGGAGAGCGGAAGCTCGCCTGAAAGGATGTCATGTGGAAATTGGTGCAACTGCCCGTCTCGGAACAAAATTTTCAAAAGTTAAAATTGGATTACAGAAGAACGCATATGCCGTCATTCAGTATTTTAATCTTGTTCCCTTGTAGTCATTTAGAAGTGAAAAAAAGTATAATTTTATCAAAGAGGAACTGTACAAAAAGTCGTAACACTCAAGTGTAAAATGTTCCGTGTTTTCCGCAGCCAAGCCTACTCCGGACGGGGAGGTGGACTATGAGACCTGGAGCGAGCATGCGTCTTTGATGTTCGAGGACTGGCCAGGCTCGGAGGAGGAGAAGAGGCAGCGATTGGTGGGACGTTTGAGGGGTTCGGCAGCCAAAACAGTCCGGGAGTTGAAAGCTGAAAAGCCTGGGCCTTCAGTGGAGGAATGCATAGAGGTTTTGGAGGGAGCGTTTGGGTTGTCGGGGGAACCCTGGCTGCTTTTAGCAGAGTTACAACGCCTGGAACAACTGAGAGGGGAAAAGCTCTCCGAGTACATATTTAGGATGGAGGGGATGCTCTCGGAGCTGCGGTGCCGGGGGGTAGTGAAGGCGACTGACGTGGCCAGCGTTAGGATGAGTCAGATATTCAGTGGTTTTCTGGAAGAGGACAAGGTGGCGTGGACTATCCGGCAGGCTTATAGGAAAGGCCCCCCTCCATCGTTCGGGCAACTGATTAAAGACGTGCGGGAGGAAGAGAGACTGTTGGGGCGGAAAAGGGGCTCGGGCCACCGGGAGCGATCCTCAGCGATACAGGAAGTGGTGGCTGGGTGAAGGACTGAAAACCCCCAGGGGAGTAGAGACCCCCCACTGCAGCGGATGGACAGGGGAGGTACCCACTCCCGGGGGCGGCCCGTGCAGTGGGTTGGGAGCGGGAGCCGTCCTGGGATGGGGGGCAGGCAGCGTGTGCTTCTACTGTGGGAAAGAGGGGCATTTCAGGCGGAACTGTGGGCGGCCAAAGGGTGTGCTATAGCTGTGGAGAGGAGAGACACTTTAGGTGGGATTGTGAGAGACAAGGAGTCCCGCGGAGGGCAAGCCTCCTGCGACTAAAAAGGGAGTGGTGTCGGCAAACTTAGGAGAGGCTCAGTGAGGGAACGGACTGGAGCCTCTGGAGGAACACGTTCCTAGAGATCAGCCAGGGGACCACCGGGTGCCCACGCCTCTATTCCGGATGGGCTGGTAGGACCCCGTGCCAGTGTGTGTCTACGGATAGAGGGAGTTTACGCAAAAGCCGTTCTGGATACGGGATCGCAGGTGACCTTATTGGACCGGTCGTTCTATAACCAATATCTAAAGCATTTGCCCGGAACCACATTTGACGCGCTGCAGATTTGGGGTGTGAGCGAGGGAGACTACCAGTACGATGAGTACCTATCGGTGAGATTGGAGTTCTCGGAGGGCGATGTGGGAGTGTCGGAAGCTATTGAGACGTTGGTGTTGGTGTCTCCTGACCCGGTGGAAACCGGTGCTGCTGCCCTCCTGGTGGGGACCAACTACCCTGTGGTGCGACGGCTCCTGGCTCCTGGGAGCTTGTAAGGAGAAAGGGGGGAACACTTTCTGGAGACCCCCTCGGTGCATCCAGTGTTTCAAGCAGTGTTCGCAGAAGGTGTTGCCCCCAAGGGCTGAACCCGAAGTGTAAACGAGGGGCGGTGTGGTGTACGCAGGCAAGGCCCAAGGTGATCCGACCAGGGGAGGTAGCCTGCGTAATGGGGAACCCCACATTCCCCGGAGTGCCGACGGGAGAAGCCCTGTTGGTAGCCGCCCCGGCGATCTTGAAGGGGAAACACGATTTCCGGCGGGGGCGTTGTTGAGGCCTGAAGTGCAAAGACCAGGGGTGGTGCATGCGAGGCGTATAGCTATAAGTGTCAGGAACACTACGGCAAGAGAAATCAGCTTTAAGAGGGGAACGTCGCTGGCAAATCTGTTCCCGGTGACGGTAATGTCTAGCGCACCAGTGAGGACCCCTAACGGGGAGGGATCGGTGCATCGAAGGGAGCTGACCGCTGAAGTCTTTGACTTCGGGGATTCCCCTGTGTCGCCGGAGTGGAAAGGCAGGGTAGTGGAGAAGATGCTGAAGATGGAAGCTATTTTATCTCGGGGCGAGTTTGATGTGGGCTGCTCCAAAAGCACTCGCCACACCATCCGGGTGACGGAGGACACCCCATTCAGAGAGAGATCCCGGCGGCTGGCCCCGGCAGGTGTTGAGGATGTGCGGCAGCATTTGTGCAAGTTGAAGGAGGCCGGAATCATAGCTGAGTACCGAAGTCCTTCTCCGTCCCCAATAGTGGTGGCACGGAAGAGGAATGGGAGCGTGCACATGTGTGTTGACGACAGGACATTGAATCGGCGAACTGTCCGTGATCAATATACCGTCCCCAGGGTCGAGGACGCGTTCGCCTGCCTGAGCGGAACGAAGTGGTTCAGTGTGCTGGACTTAAGAAGTGGGTATTACCAGATCCCGATAAGTGAGGATGATAAAGAGAAGACAGCATTTATCTGCCCACTGGGGTTCTTTCAGTTCGAACGAATGCCTCAAGGCATATCGGGATCCCCAGCCACCTTCCAGAAACTCATGAAGTTCAGTGGGGGATATGAGTCTGCTGGAGTCGGTGGTGTACCTGGACGATTTGATAGTGTTTGGATCGACTTTGGAGGAACATAAGGAGCGGCTGTTAAAGGTATTAAGCCGGTGTAAGGAGGATCGACTTTGGAGGAACACGAGGAGCGGCTGTTGAAGGTATTAAGCCGGTGTGAGGAGGATCGGCTTTGGAGGAACACGAGGAGCGGCTGTTAAAGGTATTAAGCCGGTGTGAGGAGGATCGACTTTGGAGGAACACGAGGAGCGGCTGTTAAAGGTATTAAGCCGGTGTGAGGAGGATCGACTTTGGAGGAACACGAGGAGCGGCTGTTAAAGGTATTAAGCCGGTGTGAGGAGGAGCGACTTTGGAGGAACACGAGGAGCGGCTGTTAAAGGGATTAAGCCGGTGTGAGGAGGAGCGACTTTGGAGGAACACGAGGAGCGGCTGTTAAATGTATTAAGCCGGTGTGAGGAGGAGCGACTTTGGAGGAACATGAGGAGCGGCTGTTAAAGGTATTAAGCCGGCGTGAGGAGGATCGACTTTGGAGGAACACGAGGAGCGGCTGTTAAAGGTATTAAGCCGGTGTGAGGAGGATCGACTTTGGAGGAACACGAGGAGCGGCTGTTAAAGGTATTAAGCCGGTGTGAGGAGGATCGACTTTGGAGGAACAGGAGGAGCGGCTGTTGAAGGTATTAAGCCTGTGTGAGGAGGATCGACTTTGGTGTAACACGAGGAGCGGCTGTTAAAGTTAATAAGCCGGTGTGAGGAGGATCGACTTTGGAGGAACACGAGGAGCGGCTGTTAAAGGTATTAAGCCGGTGTGAGGAGGATCGACTTTGGAGGAACACGAGGAGCGGCTGTTAAAGGTATTAAGCCGGTGTGAGGAGGATCGACTTTGGAGGAACACGAGGAGCGGCTGTTAAAGGTATTAAGACGGCGTGAGGAGGATCGACTTTGGAGGAACACGAGGAGCGGCTGTTAAAGGTATTAAGCCGGTGTGAGGAGGATCGACTTTGGAGGAACACGAGGAGCGGCTGTTAAAGGTATTAAGCCGGTGTGAGGAGGATCGACTTTGGAGGAACACGAGGAGCGGCTGTTAAAGGTATTAAGCCGGTGTGAGGACGATCGACTTTGGAGGAGCACGAGGAGCGGCTGTTAAAGGTATTAAGCCGGTGTGAGGAGGATCGACTTTGGAGGAACACGAGGAGCGGCTGTTAAAGGTATTAAGCCGGTGTGAGGAGGAGCGACTTTGGAGGAACACGAGGAGCGGCTGTTAAATGTATTAAGCTGGTGAGAGGAGGAGCGACTTTGGAGGAACATGAGGAGCGGCTGTTAAAGGTATTAAGCCGGCGTGAGGAGGATCGACTTTGGAGGAACACGAGGAGCGGCTGTTAAAGGTATTAAGCCGGTGTGAGGAGGATCGACTTTGGAGGAACACGAGGAGCGGCTGTTAAAGGTATTAAGCCGGTGTGAGGAGGATCGACTTTGGAGGAACAGGAGGAGCGGCTGTGGAAGGTATTAAGCCTGTGTGAGGAGGATCGACTTTGGAGGAACACGAGGAGCGGCTGTTAAAGGTATTAAGCCGGTGTGAGGAGGATCGACTTTGGAGGAACAGGAGGAGCGGCTGTTGAAGGTATTAAGCCTGTGTGAGGAGGATCGACTTTGGAGGAACACGAGGAGCGGCTGTTAAAGGTATTAAGCCGGTGTGAGGAGGATCGACTTTGGAGGAACACGAGGAGCGGCTGTTAAAGGTATTAAGCCGGTGTGAGGAGGATCGACTTTGGAGGAACACGAGGAGCGGCTGTTAAAGGTATTAAGCCGGTGTGAGGAGGATCGACTTTGGAGGAACACGAGGAGCGGCTGTTAAAGGTATTAAGCCGGTGTGAGGAGGATCGAATTTGGAGGAACACGAGGAGCGGCTGTTAAAGGTATTAAGCCGGTGTGAGGAGGATCGACTTTGGAGGAACACGAGGAGCGGCTGTTAAAGGTATTAAGCCGGTGTGTGGAGGATCGACTTTGGAGGAACACGAGGAGCGGCTGTAAAAGGTATTAAGCCGGTGTGAGGATGATCGACTTTGGAGGAACACGAGGAGCGGCTGTTAAAGGTATTAAGCCGGTGTGAGGAGGATCGACTTTGGAGGAACACGAGGAGCGGCTGTTAAAGGTATTAAGCTGGAGGAGGATCGACTTTGGAGGAACACGAGGAGCGGCTGTTAAAGGTATTAAGCCGGTGTAAGGAGGAGCGACTTTGGAGGAACACGAGGAACTGTTGTTAAAGGTATTAAGCCGGTGTGAGGAGGATCGACTTTGGAGGAACACGAGGAGCGGCTGTTAAAGGTATTAAGCCGGTGTGAGGAGGATCAACTTTGGAGGAACACGAGGAGCGGCTGTTAAAGGTATTAAGCCGGTGTGAGGAGGATCGACTTTGGAGGAACACGAGGAACTGTTGTTAATGGTATTAAGCCGGTGTGAGGAGGATCGACTTTGGAGGAACACGAGGAGCGGCTGTTAAAGGTATTAAGCCGGTGTGAGGAGGATCGACTTTGGAGGAACATGAGGAGCGGCTGTTAAATATATTAAGCCGGTGTGAGGAGGATCGGCTTTGGAGGAACACGAGGAGCGGCTGTTAAAGGTATTAAGCCGGTGTGAGGAGGATCGAATTTGGAGGAACACGAGGAGCGGCTGTTAAAGGTATTAAGCCGGTGTGAGGAGGATCGACTTTGGAGGAACACGAGGAGCGGCTGTTAAAGGTATTAAGCCGGTGTGTGGAGGATCGACTTTGGAGGAACACGAGGAGCGGCTGTTAAAGGTATTAAGCCGGTGTGAGGATGATCGACTTTGGAGGAACAAGAGGAGCGGCTGTTAAAGGTATTAAGCCGGTGTGAGGAGGATCGACTTTGGAGGAACACGAGGAGCGGCTGTTAAAGGTATTAAGCTGGAGGAGGATCGACTTTGGAGGAACACGAGGAGCGGCTGTTAAAGGTATTAAGCCGGTGTAAGGATGAGCGACTTTGGAGGAACATGAGGAGCGGCTGTTAAACCTATTAAGCCGGTGTGAGGAGGATCGACTTTGGAGGAACACGAGGAGCGGCTGTTAAATGTATTAAGCCGGTGTGAGGAGGATCGACTTTGGAGGAACACGAGGAGCGGCTGTTAAAGGTATTAAGCCGGTGTGAGGAGGATCGACTTTGGAGGAACACGAGGAGCGGCTGTTAAAGGTATTAAGCCGGTGTGAGGAGGATCGACTTTGGAGGAACACGAGGAGCGGCTGTTAAATGTATTAAGCCGGTGTGAGGAGGATCCACTTTGGAGGAACACGAGGAGCGGCTGTTAAAGGTATTAAGCCGGTGTGAGGAGGATCGACTTTGGAGGAACACGAGGAACTGTTGTTAAAGGTATTAAGCCGGTGTGAGGAGGATCGACTTTGGAGGAACACGAGGAGCGGCTGTTAAAGGTATTAAGCCGGTGTGAGGAGGATCAACTTTGGAGGAACACGAGGAGCGGCTGTTAAAGGTATTAAGCCGGTATGAGGAGGATCGACTTTGGAGGAACACGAGGAGCGTCTGATAAAGGTATTAAGCCGGTGTGAGGAGGATCGACTTTGGAGGAACACGAGGAGCGGCTGTTAAAGGTATTAAGCCGGTGTGAGGAGGATCAACTTTGGAGGAACACGAGGAGCGGCTGTTAAAGGTATTAAGCCGGTGTGAGGAGGATCGACTTTGGAGGAACACGAGGAGCGGCTGTTAAAGGTATTAAGCCGGTGTGAGGAGGATCGACTTTGGAGGAACACGAGGAGCGGCTGTTAAAGGTATTAAGCCGGTGCGAGGAGGATCGACTTTGGAGGAACACGAGGAGCGGCTGTTAAAGGTATTAAGCCGGTGTGAGGAGGATCGACTTTGGAGGAACACGAGGAGCGGCTGTTAAAGGTATTAAGCCGGTGTGAGGAGGATCGACTTTGGAGGAACACGAGGAGCGGCTGTTAAAGGTATTAAGCCGGTGTGAGGAGGATCGACTTTGGAGGAACACGAGGAGCGGCTGTTAAAGGTATTAAGCCGGTGTGAGGAGGATCAACTTTGGAGGAACAAGAGGAGCGGCTGTTAAAGGTATTAAGCCGGTGTGAGGAGGATCGACTTTGGAGGAACAAGAGGAGCGGCTGTTAAAGGTATTAAGCCGGTGTGAGGAGGATCGACTTTGGAGGAACACGAGGAGCGGCTGTTAAAGGTATTAAGCTGGAGGAGGATCGACTTTGGAGGAACACGAGGAGCGGCTGTTAAAGGTATTAAGCCGGTGTAAGGATGAGCGACTTTGGAGGAACATGAGGAGCGGCTGTTAAACGTATTAAGCCGGTGTGAGGAGGATCGACTTTGGAGGAACACGAGGAGCGGCTGTTAAATGTATTAAGCCGGTGTGAGGAGGATCGACTTTGGAGGAACACGAGGAGCGGCTGTTAAAGGTATTAAGCCGGTGTGAGGAGGATCGACTTTGGAGGAACACGAGGAGCGGCTGTTAAAGGTATTAAGCCGGTGTGAGGAGGATCGACTTTGGAGGAACACGAGGAGCGGCTGTTAAAGGTATTAAGCCGGTGTGAGGAGGATCCACTTTGGAGGAACACGAGGAGCGGCTGTTAAAGGTATTAAGCCGGTGTGAGGAGGATCGACTTTGGAGGAACACGAGGAACTGTTGTTAAAGGTATTAAGCCGGTGTGAGGAGGATCGACTTTGGAGGAACACGAGGAGCGGCTGTTAAAGGTATTAAGCCGGTGTGAGGAGGATCGACTTTGGAGGAACACGAGGAGCGGCTGTTAAAGGTATTAAGCCGGTGTGAGGAGGATCGACTTTGGAGGAACACGAGGAGCGGCTGTTAAAGGTATTAAGCCGGTGTGAGGAGGATCAACTTTGGAGGAACAAGAGGAGCGGCTGTTAAAGGTATTAAGCCGGTGTGAGGATGATCGACTTTGGAGGAACAAGAGGAGCGGCTGTTAAAGGTATTAAGCCGGTGTGAGGAGGATCGACTTTGGAGGAACACGAGGAGCGGCTGTTAAAGGTATTAAGCTGGAGGAGGATCGACTTTGGAGGAACACGAGGAGCGGCTGTTAAAGGTATTAAGCCGGTGTAAGGATGAGCGACTTTGGAGGAACATGAGGAGCGGCTGTTAAACGTATTAAGCCGGTGTGAGGAGGATCGACTTTGGAGGAACACGAGGAGCGGCTGTTAAATGTATTAAGCCGGTGTGAGGAGGATCGACTTTGGAGGAACACGAGGAGCGGCTGTTAAAGGTATTAAGCCGGTGTGAGGAGGATCGACTTTGGAGGAACACGAGGAGCGGCTGTTAAAGGTATTAAGCCGGTGTGAGGAGGATCGACTTTGGAGGAACACGAGGAGCGGCTGTTAAAGGTATTAAGCCGGTGTGAGGAGGATCCACTTTGGAGGAACACGAGGAGCGGCTGTTAAAGGTATTAAGCCGGTGTGAGGAGGATCGACTTTGGAGGAACACGAGGAACTGTTGTTAAAGGTATTAAGCCGGTGTGAGGAGGATCGACTTTGGAGGAACACGAGGAGCGGCTGTTAAAGGTATTAAGCCGGTGTGAGGAGGATCAACTTTGGAGGAACACGAGGAGCGGCTGTTAAAGGTATTAAGCCGGTATGAGGAGGATCGACTTTGGAGGAACACGAGGAGCGTCTGATAAAGGTATTAAGCCGGTGTGAGGAGGATCGACTTTGGAGGAACACGAGGAGCGGCTGTTAAAGGTATTAAGCCGGTGTGAGGAGGATCAACTTTGGAGGAACACGAGGAGCGGCTGTTAAAGGTATTAAGCCGGTGTGAGGAGGATCGACTTTGGAGGAACACGAGGAGCGGCTGTTAAAGGTATTAAGCCGGTGTGAGGAGGATCGACTTTGGAGGAACACGAGGAGCGGCTGTTAAAGGTATTAAGCCGGTGCGAGGAGGATCGACTTTGGAGGAACACGAGGAGCGGCTGTTAAAGGTATTAAGCCGGTGTGAGGAGGATCGACTTTGGAGGAACACGAGGAGCGGCTGTTAAAGGTATTAAGCCGGTGTGAGGAGGATCGACTTTGGAGGAACACGAGGAGCGGCTGTTAAAGGTATTAAGCCGGTGTGAGGAGGATCGACTTTGGAGGAACACGAGGAGCGGCTGTTAAAGGTATTAAGCCGGTGTGAGGAGGATCAACTTTGGAGGAACACGAGGAGCGGCTGTTAAAGGTATTAAGCCGGTATGAGGAGGATCGACTTTGGAGGAACACGAGGAGCGTCTGATAAAGGTATTAAGCCGGTGTGAGGAGGATCGACTTTGGAGGAACACGAGGAGCGGCTGTTAAAGGTATTAAGCCGGTGTGAGGAGGATCAACTTTGGAGGAACACGAGGAGCGGCTGTTAAAGGTATTAAGCCGGTGTGAGGAGGATAGACTTTGGAGGAACACGAGGAGCGGCTGTTAAAGGTATTAAGCCGGTGTGAGGAGGATCGACTTTGGAGGAACACGAGGAGCGGCTGTTAAAGGTATTAAGCCGGTGCGAGGAGGATCGACTTTGGAGGAACACGAGGAGCGGCTGTTAAAGGTATTAAGCCGGTGTGAGGAGGATCAACTTTGGAGGAACAGGAGGAGCGGCTGTTAAAGGTATTAAGCCGGTGTGAGGAGGATCGACTTTGGAGGAACAGGAGGAGCGGCTGTTAAAGGTATTAAGCCGGTGTGAGGAGGATCGACTTTGGAGGAACAGGAGGAGCGGCTGTTAAAGGTATTAATCCGGTGTCAGGAGGATCGACTTTGGAGGAACACGAGGAGCGGCTGTTAAAGGTATTAAGCCGGTGTGAGGAGGAGCGACTTTGGAGGAACATGAGGAGCGGCTGTTAAAGGTATTAAGCCGGCGTGAGGAGGATCGACTTTGGAGGAACACGAGGAGCGGCTGTTAAATGTATTAAGCCGGTGTGAGGAGGATCGACTTTGGAGGAACACGAGGAGCGGCTGTTAAAGGTATTAAGCCGGCGTGAGGAGGATCGACTTTGGAGGAACACGAGGAGCGGCTGTTAAAGGTATTAAGCCGGTGTGAGGAGGATCGACTTTGGAGGAACACGAGGAGCGGCTGTTAAAGGTATTAAGCCGGTGTGAGGAGGATCGACTTTGGAGGAACACGAGGAGCGGCTGTTAAAGGTATTAAGCTGGAGGAGGATCGACTTTGGAGGAACACGAGGAGCGGCTGTTAAACGTATTAAGCCGGTGTGAGGAGGATCGACTTTGGAGGAACACGAGGAGCGGCTGTTAAAGGTATTAAGCCGGTGTGAGGAGGATCGACTTTGGAGGAACACGAGGAACTGTTGTTTAAGGTATTAAGCCGGTGTGAGGAGGATCGACTTTGGAGGAACACGAGGAACTGTTGTTTAAGGTATTAAGCCGGTGTGAGGAGGATCGACTTTGGAGGAACACGAGGAGCGGCTGTTAAAGGTATTAAGCCGGTGAGAGGAGGATCAACTTTGGAGGAACACGAGGAGCGGCTGTTAAAGGTATTAAGCCGGTGTGAGGAGGATCGACTTTGGAGGAACACGAGGAACTGTTGTTAAAGGTATTAAGCCGGTGTCAGGAGGATCGACTTTGGAGGAACACGAGGAGCGGCTGTTAAAGGTATTAAGCCGGTGTGAGGAGGATCAACTTGGGAGGAACACGAGGAGCGGCTGTTAAAGGTATTAAGCCGGTGTGAGGAGGATCGACTTTGGAGGAACACGAGGAGCGGCTGATAAAGGTATTAAGCCGGTATGAGGAGGATCGAATTTGGAGGAACACGAGGAGCGGCTGTTAAAGGTATTAAGCCGGTGTGAGGAGGATCCACTTTGGAGGAACACGAGGAGCGGCTGTTAAAGGTATTAAGCCGGTGTGAGGAGGATCGACTTTGGAGGAACACGAGGAGCGGCTGTTAAAGGTATTAAGCCGGTGTGAGGAGGATCGACTTTGGAGGAACACGAGGAGCGGCTGTTAAAGGTATTAAGCCGGTGCGAGGAGGATCGACTTTGGAGGAACACGAGGAGCGGCTGTTAAAGGTATTAAGCCGGTGTGAGGAGGATCAACTTTGGAGGAACAGGAGGAGCGGCTGTTAAAGGTATTAAGCCGGTGTGAGGAGGATCGACTTTGGAGGAACAGGAGGAGCGGCTGTTAAAGGTATTAAGCCGGTGTCAGGAGGATCGACTTTGGAGGAACACGAGGAGCGGCTGTTAAAGGTATTAAGCCGGTGTCAGGACGATCGACTTTGGAGGAACACGAGGAGCGGCTGTTAAAGGTATTAAGCCGGTGTGAGGAGGATCGACTTTGGAGGAACACGAGGAGCGGCTGTTAAAGGTATTAAGCCGGCGTGAGGAGGATCGACTTTGGAGGAACAGGAGGAGCGGCTGTTAAAGGTATTAAGCCGGTGTAAGGAGGATCGACTTTGGAGGAACACGAGGAGCGGCTGTTAAAGGTAGTAAGCCGGTGTGAGAAGGATCGACTGTGGAGGAACACGAGGAGCGGCTGTTAAAGGTATTAAGCCGGTGAGTGGATGATCGACTTTGGAGGAACACGAGGAGCGGCTGTTAAAGGTATTAAGCCGGTGTGAGGAGGATCGACTTTGGAGGACATGAGGAGCGGCTGTTAAAGGTATTAAGCCGGTGTGAGGAGGATAGACTTTGGAGGAACAGGAGGAGCGGCTGTTAAAGGTATTAAGCCGGTGTGAGGAGGATCGACTTTGGAGGAACACGAGGAGCGGCTGTTAAAGGTATTAAGCCGGTGTGAGGAGGAGCGACTTTGGAGGAACACGAGGAGCGGCTGTTAAATGTATTAAGCCGGTGTGAGGAGGAGCGACTTTGGAGGAACATGAGTAGCGGCTGTTAAAGGTATTAAGCCGGCGTGAGGAGGATCGACTTTGGAGGAACACGAGGAGCGGCTGTTAAACGTATGAAGCCGGTGTGAGGAGGATCGACTTTGGAGGAACACGAGGAGCGGCTGTTAAAGGTATTAAGCCGGTGTGAGGAGGATCGACTTTGGAGGAACAGGAGGAGCGGCTGTTGAAGGTATTAATCCTGTGTGAGGAGGATCGACTTTGGAGGAACATGAGGAGCGACTGTTAAATATATTAAGCCGGTGTGAGGAGGATCGGCTTTGGAGGAACAGGAGGAGCGGCTGTTAAAGGTATTAAGCCGGTGTGAGGAGGATCGACTTTGGAGGAATACGAGGAGCGGCTGTTAAAGGTATTAAGCCGGTGTGAGGAGGAGCGACTTTGGAGGAACACGAGGAGCGGCTGTTAAATGTATTAAGCCGGTGTGAGGAGGAGCGACTTTGGAGGAACATGAGTAGCGGCTGTTAAAGGTATTAAGCCGGCGTGAGGAGGATCGACTTTGGAGGAACACGAGGAGCGGCTGTTAAACGTATGAAGCCGGTGTGAGGAGGATCGACTTTGGAGGAACACGAGGAGCGGCTGTTAAAGGTATTAAGCCGGTGTGAGGAGGATCGACTTTGGAGGAACAGGAGGAGCGGCTGTTGAAGGTATTAAGCCTGTGTGAGGAGGATCGACTTTGGAGGAACACGAGGAGCGGCTGTTAAAGGTATTAAGCCGGTGTGAGGAGGATCGACTTTGGAGGAACAGGAGGAGCGGCTGTTGAAGGTATTAAGCCTGTGTGAGGAGGATCGACTTTGGAGGAACACGAGGAGCGGCTGTTAAAGGTATTAAGCCGGTGTGAGGAGGATCGACTTTGGAGGAACACGAGGAGCGGCTGTTAAAGGTATTAAGCCGGTGTGAGGAGGATCAACATTAGAGGAACACGATGAGCGGCTGTTAAAGGTATTAAGCCGGTGTGAGGAGGATCGACTTTGGAGGAACACGAGGAGCGGCTGTTAAAGGTATTAAGCCGGTGTGAGGAGGATCGACTTTGGAGGAACATGAGGAGCGACTGTTAAATATATTAAGCCGGTGTGAGGAGGATCGGCTTTGGAGGAACACGAGGAGCGGCTGTTAAAGGTATTAAGCCGGTGTGAGGAGGATCGAATTTGGAGGAACACGAGGAGCGGCTGTTAAAGGTATTAAGCCGGTGTGAGGAGGATCGACTTTGGAGGAACACGAGGAGCGGCTGTTAAAGGTATTATGCCGGTGTGTTTAGGATCGACTTTGGAGGAACACGAGGAGCGGCTGTTAAAGGTATTAAGCCGGTGTGAGGATGATCGACTTTGGAGGAACACGAGGAGCGGCTGTTAAAGGTATTAAGACGGTGTGAGGAGGATCGACTTTGGAGGAACACGAGGAGCGGCTGTTAAAGGTATTAAGCTGGAGGAGGATCGACTTTGGAGGAACACGAGGAGCGGCTGTTAAAGGTATTAAGCCGGTGTAAGGAGGAGCGACTTTGGAGGAACATGAGGAGCGGCTGTTAAACGTATTAAGCCGGTGTGAGGAGGATCGACTTTGGAGGAACACGAGGAGCGGCTGTTAAAGGTATTAAGCCGGTGTGAGGAGGATCGAATTTGGAGGAACACGAGGAACTGTTGTTAAAGGTATTAAGCCGGTGTGAGGAGGATCGACTTTGGAGGAACACGAGGAGCGGCTGTTAAAGGTATTAAGCCGGTGTGAGGAGGATCAACTTTGGAGGAACACGAGGAGCGGCTGTTAAAGGTATTAAGCCGGTGTGAGGAGGATCGACTTTGGAGGAACACGAGGAACTGTTGTTAAAGGTATTAAGCCGGTGTGAGGAGGATCGACTTTGGAGGAACACGAGGAGCGGCTGTTAAAGGTATTAAGCCGGTGTGAGGAGGATCGACTTTGGAGGAACACGAGGAGCGGCTGTTAAAGGTATTAAGCCGGTGTGAGGAGGATCGACTTTGGAGGAACACGAGGAGCGGCTGTTAAAGGTATTAAGCCGGTGTGAGGAGGATCGACTTTGGAGGAACACGAGGAGCGGCTGTTAAAGGTATTAAGCCGGTGTGAGGAGGATCAACTTTGGAGGAACACGAGGAGCGGCTGTTAAAGGTATTAAGCCGGTGTGAGGAGGATCGACTTTGGAGGAACACGAGGAGCGGCTGTTAAAGGTATTAAGCCGGTGTGAGGAGGATCGACTTTGGAGGAACACGAGGAGCGGCTGTTAAAGGTATTTAGCCGGTGAGAGGAGGATCAACTTTGGAGGAACACGAGGAGCGGCTGTTAAAGGTATTAAGCCGGTGTGAGGAGGATCGACTTTGGAGGAACACGAGGAACTGTTGTTAAAGGTATTAAGCCGGTGTGAGGAGGATCGACTTTGGAGGAACACGAGGAGCGGCTGTTAAAGGTATTAAGCCGGTGTGAGGAGGATCAACTTGGGAGGAACACGAGGAGCGGCTGTTAAAGGTATTAATCCTGTGTGAGGAGGATCGACTTTGGAGGAACACGAGGAGCGGCTGATAAAGGTATTAAGCCGGTATGAGGAGGATCGAATTTGGAGGAACACGAGGAGCGGCTGTTAAAGGTATTAAGCCGGTGTGAGGAGGATCCACTTTGGAGGAACACGAGGAGCGGCTGTTAAAGGTATTAAGCCGGTGTGAGGAGGATCGACTTTGGAGGAACACGAGGAGCGGCTGTTAAAGGTATTAAGCCGGTGTGAGGAGGATCGACTTTGGAGGAACACGAGGAGCGGCTGTTAAAGGTATTAAGCCGGTGCGAGGAGGATCGACTTTGGAGGAACACGAGGAGCGGCTGTTAAAGGTATTAAGCCGGTGTGAGGAGGATCGACTTTGGAGGAACAGGAGGAGCGGCTGTTAAAGGTATTAAGCCGGTGTGAGGAGGATCGACTTTGGAGGAACAGGAGGAGCGGCTGTTAAAGGTATTAAGCCGGTGTCAGGAGGATCGACTTTGGAGGAACACGAGGAGCGGCTGTTAAAGGTATTAAGCCGGTGTCAGGACGATCGACTTTGGAGGAACACGAGGAGCGGCTGTTAAAGGTATTAAGCCGGTGTGAGGAGGATCGACTTTGGAGGAACACGAGGAGCGGCTGTTAAAGGTATTAAGCCGGCGTGAGGAGGATCGACTTTGGAGGAACAGGAGGAGCGGCTGTTAAAGGTATTAAGCCGGTGTAAGGAGGATCGACTTTGGAGGAACAAGAGGAGCGGCTGTTAAAGGTAGTAAGCCGGTGTGAGAAGGATCGACTGTGGAGGACCACGAGGAGCGGCTGTTAAAGGTATTAAGCCGGTGAGTGGATGATCGACTTTGGAGGAACACGAGGAGCGGCTGTTAAAGGTATTAAGCCGGTGTGAGGAGGATCGACTTTGGAGGACATGAGGAGCGGCTGTTAAAGGTATTAAGCCGGTGTGAGGAGGATAGACTTTGGAGGAACAGGAGGAGCGGCTGTTAAAGGTATTAAGCCGGTGTGAGGAGGATCGACTTTGGAGGAACACGAGGAGCGGCTGTTAAAGGTATTAAGCCGGTGTGAGGAGGAGCGACTTTGGAGGAACACGAGGAGCGGCTGTTAAATGTATTAAGCCGGTGTGAGGAGGAGCGACTTTGGAGGAACATGAGTAGCGTCTGTTAAAGGTATTAAGCCGGCGTGAGGAGGATCGACTTTGGAGGAACACGAGGAGCGGCTGTTAAACGTATGAAGCCGGTGTGAGGAGGATCGACTTTGGAGGAACACGAGGAGCGGCTGTTAAAGGTATTAAGCCGGTGTGAGGAGGATCGACTTTGGAGGAACAGGAGGAGCGGCTGTTGAAGGTATTAATCCTGTGTGAGGAGGATCGACTTTGGAGGAACACGAGGAGCGGCTGTTAAAGGTATTAAGCCGGTGTGAGGAGGATCGACTTTGGAGGAACAGGAGGAGCGGCTGTTGAAGGTATTAAGCCTGTGTGAGGAGGATCGACTTTGGAGGAACACGAGGAGCGGCTGTTAAAGGTATTAAGCCGGTGTGAGGAGGATCGACTTTGGAGGAACACGAGGAGCGGCTGTTAAAGGTATTAAGCCGGTGTGAGGAGGATCAACATTGGAGGAACACGAGGAGCGGCTGTTAAAGGTATTAAGCCGGTGTGAGGAGGATCGACTTTGGAGGAACACGAGGAGCGGCTGTTAAAGGTATTAAGCCGGTGTGAGGAGGATCGACTTTGGAGGAACATGAGGAGCGACTGTTAAATATATTAAGCCGGTGTGAGGAGGATCGGCTTTGGAGGAACAGGAGGAGCGGCTGTTAAAGGTATTAAGCCGGTGTGAGGAGGATCGACTTTGGAGGAATACGAGGAGCGGCTGTTAAAGGTATTAAGCCGGTGTGAGGAGGAGCCACTTTGGAGGAACACGAGGAGCGGCTGTTAAATGTATTAAGCCGGTGTGAGGAGGAGCGACTTTGGAGGAACATGAGTAGCGGCTGTTAAAGGTATTAAGCCGGCGTGAGGAGGATCGACTTTGGAGGAACACGAGGAGCGGCTGTTAAACGTATGAAGCCGGTGTGAGGAGGATCGACTTTGGAGGAACACGAGGAGCGGCTGTTAAAGGTATTAAGCCGGTGTGAGGAGGATCGACTTTGGAGGAACAGGAGGAGCGGCTGTTGAAGGTATTAAGCCTGTGTGAGGAGGATCGACTTTGGAGGAACACGAGGAGCGGCTGTTAAAGGTATTAAGCCGGTGTGAGGAGGATCGACTTTGGAGGAACACGAGGAGCGGCTGTTAAAGGTATTAAGCCGGTGTGAGGAGGATCAACATTAGAGGAACACGAGGAGCGGCTGTTAAAGGTATTAAGCCGGTGTGAGGAGGATCGACTTTGGAGGAACATGAGGAGCGACTGTTAAATATATTAAGCCGGTGTGAGGAGGATCGGCTTTGGAGGAACACGAGGAGCGGCTGTTAAAGGTATTAAGCCGGTGTGAGGAGGATCGAATTTGGAGGAACACGAGGAGCGGCTGTTAAAGGTATTAAGCCGGTGTGAGGAGGATCGACTTTGGAGGAACACGAGGAGCGGCTGTTAAAGGTATTATGCCGGTGTGTTTAGGATCGACTTTGGAGGAACACGAGGAGAGGCTGTTAAAGGTATTAAGCCGGTGTGAGGATGATCGACTTTGGAGGAACACGAGGAGCGGCTGTTAAAGGTATTAAGCCGGTGTGAGGAGGATCGACTTTGGAGGAACACGAGGAGCGGCTGTTAAAGGTATTAAGCTGGAGGAGGATCGACTTTGGAGGAACACGAGGAGCGGCTGTTAAAGGTATTAAGCCGGTGTAAGGAGGAGCGACTTTGGAGGAACATGAGGAGCGGCTGTTAAACGTATTAAGCCGGTGTGAGGAGGATCGACTTTGGAGGAACACGAGGAGCGGCTGTTAAAGGTATTAAGCCGGTGTGAGGAGGATCGAATTTGGAGGAACACGAGGAACTGTTGTTAAAGGTATTAAGCCGGTGTGAGGAGGATCGACTTTGGAGGAACACGAGGAGCGGCTGTTAAAGGTATTAAGCCGGTGTGAGGAGGATCAACTTTGGAGGAACACGAGGAGCGGCTGTTAAAGGTATTAAGCCGGTGTGAGGAGGATCGACTTTGGAGGAACACGAGGAACTGTTGTTAAAGGTATTAAGCCGGTGTGAGGAGGATCGACTTTGGAGGAACACGAGGAGCGGCTGTTAAAGGTATTAAGCCGGTGTGAGGAGGATCGACTTTGGAGGAACACGAGGAGCGGCTGTTAAAGGTATTAAGCCGGTGTGAGGAGGATCGACTTTGGAGGAACACGAGGAGCGGCTGTTAAAGGTATTAAGCCGGTGTGAGGAGGATCGACTTTGGAGGAACACGAGGAGCGGCTGTTAAAGGTATTAAGCCGGTGTGAGGAGGATCAACTTTGGAGGAACACGAGGAGCGGCTGTTAAAGGTATTAAGCCGGTGTGAGGAGGATCGACTTTGGAGGAACACGAGGAGCGGCTGTTAAAGGTATTAAGCCGGTGTGAGGAGGATCGACTTTGGAGGAACACGAGGAGCGGCTGTTAAAGGTATTAAGCCGGTGCGAGGAGGATCGACTTTGGAGGAACACGAGGAGCGGCTGTTAAAGGTATTAAGCCGGTGTGAGGAGGATCAACTTTGGAGGAACAGGAGGAGCGGCTGTTAAAGGTATTAAGCCGGTGTGAGGAGGATCGACTTTGGAGGAACAGGAGGAGCGGCTGTTAAAGGTATTAAGCCGGTGTCAGGAGGATCGACTTTGGAGGAACACGAGGAGCGGCTGTTAAAGGTATTAAGCCGGTGTCAGGACGATCGACTTTGGAGGAACACGAGGAGCGGCTGTTAAAGGTATTAAGCCGGTGTGAGGAGGATCGACTTTGGAGGAACACGAGGAGCGGCTGTTAAAGGTATTAAGCCGGCGTGAGGAGGATCGACTTTGGAGGAACAGGAGGAGCGGCTGTTAAAGGTATTAAGCCGGTGTAAGGAGGATCGACATTGGAGGAACACGAGGAGCGGCTGTTAAAGGTAGTAAGCCGGTGTGAGAAGGATCGACTGTGGAGGAACACGAGGAGCGGCTGTTAAAGGTATTAAGCCGGAGTGTGGATGATCGACTTTGGAGGAACACGAGGAGCGGCTGTTAAAGGTATTAAGCCGGTGTGAGGAGGATCGACTTTGGAGGACATGAGGAGCGGCTGTTAAAGGTATTAAGCCGGTGTGAGGAGGATAGACTTTGGAGGAACAGGAGGAGCGGCTGTTAAGGGTATTAAGCCGGTGTGAGGAGGATCGACTTTGGAGGAACACGAGGAGCGGCTGTTAAAGGTATTAAGCCGGTGTAAGGAGGATCGACTTTGGAGGAACACGAGGAGCGGCTGTTAAAGGTATTAAGCCGGTGTGAGGAGGATCGACTTTGGAGGAACACGAGGATCGGCAGTTAAAGGTATTAAGCCGGTGTGAGGAGGATCGTCTTTGGAGGAACACGAGGAGCGGTTGTTAAAGGTATTAAGCCGGTGTGAGGAGGATCGACTTTGGAGGAACACGAGGAGCGGCTGTTAAAGGTATTAAGCCGGTGTGAGGAGGATCGACATTGGAGGAACACGAGGAGCGGCTGTTAAAGGTATTAAGCCGGTGTGAGGAGGATCGACTTTGGAGGAACACGAGGAGCGGCTGTTAAAGGTATTAAGCCGGTGTGAGGAGAATCGACTTTGGAGGAACATGAGGAGCGGCTGTTAAATGTATTAAGCCGGTGTGAGGAGGATCGGCTTTGGAGGAACACGAGGAGCGGCTGTTAAAGGTATTAAGCCGGTGTGAGGAGGATCGAATTTGGAGGAACACGAGGAGCGGCTGTTAAAGGTATTAAGCCGGTGTGAGGAGGATCGACTTTGGAGGAACACGAGGAGCGGCTGTTAAAGGTATTAAGCCGGTGTGTGGAGGATCGACTTTGGAGGAACACGAGGAGCGGCTGTTAAAGGTATTAAGCCGGTGTGAGGATGATCGACGTTGGAGGAACACGAGGAGCGGCTGTTAAAGGTATTAAGCCGGTGTGAGGAGGATCGACTTTGGAGGAACACGAGGAGCGGCTGTTAAAGGTATTAAGCTGGAGGAGGATCGACTTTGGAGGAACACGAGGAGCGGCTGTTAAAGGTATTAAGCCGGTGTAAGGAGGAGCGACTTTGGAGGAACATGAGGAGCGGCTGTTAAACGTATTAAGCCGGTGTGAGGAGGATCGACTTTGGAGGAACACGAGGAGCGGCTGTTAAAGGTATTAAGCCGGTGTGAGGAGGATCGACTTTGGAGGAACACGAGGAACTGTTGTTAAAGGTATTAAGCCGGTGTGAGGAGGATCGAATTTGGAGGAACACGAGGAGCGGCTGTTAAAGGTATTAAGCCGGTGTGAGGAGGATCAACTTTGGAGGAACACGAGGAGCGGCTGTTAAAGGTATTAAGCCGGTGTGTGGAGGATCGACTTTGGAGGAACACGAGGAACTGTTCTTAAAGGTATTAAGCCGGTGTGAGGAGGATCGACTTTGGAGGAACACGAGGAGCGGCTGTTAAAGGTATTAAGCCGGTGTGAGGAGGATCGACTTTGGAGGAACACGAGGAGCGGCTGTTAAAGGTATTAAGCCGGTGTGAGGAGGATCGACTTTGGAGGAACACGAGGAGCGGCTGTTAAAGGTATTACGCCGGTGTGAGGAGGATCAACTTTGGAGGAACACGAGGAGCGGCTGTTAAAGGTATTAAGCCGGTGTGAGGAGGATCGACTTTGGAGGAACACGAGGAGCGGCTGTTAAAGGTATTAAGCCGGTGTGAGGAGGATCGACTTTGGAGGAACACGAGGAGCGGCTGTTAAAGGTAGTAAGCCGGTGTGAGAAGGATCGACTGTGGAGGAACACGAGGAGCGGCTGTTAAAGGTATTAAGCCGGTGTGTGGATGATCGACTTTGGAGGAACACGAGGAGCGGCTGTTAAAGGTATTAAGCCGGTGTGAGGAGGATAGACTTTGGAGGAACAGGAGGAGCGGCTGTTAAAGGTATTAAGCCGGTGTGAGAAGGATCGACTGTGGAGGAACACGAGGAGCGGCTGTTAAAGGTATTAAGCCGGTGTGTGGATGATCGACTTTGGAGGAACAGGAGGAGCGGCTGTTAAAGGTATTAAGCCGGTGTGAGGAGGATCGACTTTGGAGGAACACGAGGAGCGGCTGTTAAAGGTATTAAGCCGGTGTAAGGAGGATCGACTTTGGAGGAACACGAGGAGCGGCTGTTAAAGGTATTAAGCCGGTGTGAGGAGGATCGACTTTGGAGGAACACGAGGAGCGGCAGTTAAAGGTATTAAGCCGGTGTGAGGAGGATCGACTTTGGAGGAACACGAGGAGCGGCTGTTAAAGGTATTAAGCCGGTGTGAGGAGGATCGACTTTGGAGGAACACGAGGAGCGGCAGTTAAAGGTATTAAGCCGGTGTGAGGAGGATCGACTTTGGAGGAACACGAGGAGCGGCTGTTAAAGGTATTAAGCCGGTGTGAGGAGGATAGACTTTGGAGGAACACGAGGAGCGGCTGTTAAAGGTATTAAGCCGGTGTGAGCAGGATCGACTTTGGAGGAACAGGAAGAGCGGCTGTTAAAGGTATTAAGCCGGTGTGAGGAGGATAGACTTTGGAGGAACACGAGGTGAGGCTGTTAAAGGTATTAAGCCGGTGTGAGGAGGATCGACTTTGGAGGAACACGAGGAGCGGCTGTTAAAGGTATTAAGCCGGTGTGAGGAGGATCGACTTTGGAGGAACACGAGGAGCGGCTGTTAAAGGTATTAAGCCGGTGTGAGGAGGATCGACTTTGGAGGAACATGAGGAGCGGCTGTTAAAGGTATTAAGCCGGTGTGAGGAGGATCGACTTTGGAGGAACACGAGGAGCGGCTGTTAAAGGTATTAAGCCGGTGTGAGGAGGATCGACTTTGGAGGAACACGAGGAGCGTCTGGTAAAGGTATTAAGCCGGTGTAAGGAGGATCGACTTTGGAGGAACATCAGGAGCGGCTGTTAAAGTATTAAGCCGGTGTGAGGAGGATCGACTTTGGAGGAACAGGAGGAGCGGCTGTTAAAGGTATTAAGCAGTTGTGAGGAGGATCGACTTTGGAGGAACAGGAGGAGCGGCTGTTAAAGGTATTAAGCCGGTGTGAGGAGGATCGACTTTGGAGGATCACGAGGAGCGGCTGTTAAATGTATTAAGCCGGTGTGAGGAGGATCGACTTTGGATAAACAGGAGGAGCGGCTGTTAAAGGTATTAAGCCGGTGTGAGGAGGATCGACTTTGGAGGAACACGAGGAGCGGCTGTTAAAGGTATTAAGCCGGTGTGAGGAGGATCGACTTTGGAGGAACACGAGGAGCGTCTGGTAAAGGTATTAAGCCGGTGTAAGGAGGATCGACTTTGGAGGAACACGAGGAGCGGCTGTTAAAGGTATTAAGCCGGTGTGAGGAGGATCGACTTTGGAGGAACATGAGGAGCGGCTGTTAAAGGTATTAAGCCGGTGTGAGGAGGATCGACTTTGGAGGAACACGAGGAGCGTCTGTTAAAGGTATTAAGCCGGTGTGAGGAGGATCGACTTTGGAGGAACACGAGGAGCGTCTGTTAAAGTTATTAAGCCGGTGTGAGGAGGATCGACTTTGGAGGAACACGAGGAGCGGCTGTTAAGGGTATTAAGCCGGTGTAAGGAGGATCGACTTTGGAGGAACAGGAGGAGCGGCAGTTAAAGGTATTAAGCCGGGGTAAGGAGTATCGACTTTGGAGGAACACGAGGAGCGGCTGTTAAAGGTATTAAGCCGGTGTGAGGAGGATCGACTTTGGAGGAACAGGAAGAGCGGCTGTTAAAGGTGTTAAGCCGGTGTGAGGAGGATCGACTTTGGAGGAACACGAGGAGCGGCTGTTAAAGGTATTAAGCCGGTGTGAGGAGGATCGACTTTGGAGGAATACGAGGAGCGGCTGTTAAAGGTATTAAGCCGGTGTAAGGAGGATCGACTTTGGAGGAACAGGAGGAGCGGCTGTTAAAGGTATTAAGCCGGTGTGAGGAGGATCGACTTTGGAGGAACAGGAAGAGCGGCTGTTAAAGGTATTAAGCCGGTGTGAGGAGGATAGAATTTGGAGGAACAGGAGGAACGGCTGTTAAAGGTATTAAGCCGGTGTGAGGAGGATCGACTTTGGAGGAACACGATGAGCGGCAGTTAAAGGTATTAAGCCGGTGTGAGGAGGATCGACTTTGGAGGAACACGAGGAGCGGCTGTTAAAGGTATTAAGCCGGTGTGAGGAGGATCGACTTTGGAGGAACACGAGGAGCGGCTGTTAAAGGTATTAAGCCGGTGTGAGGAGGATCGACTTTGGAGGAACACGAGGAGCGGCTGTTAAAGGTATTAAGCCGGTGTGAGGAGGATAGACTTTGGAGGAACAGGAGGAGCGGCTGTTAAATGTATTAAGCCGGTGTGAGGAGGATCGACTTTGGAGGAACACGAGGAGCGGCTGTTAAAGGTATTAAGCCGGTGTGAGGAGGATCGACTTTGGAGGAACACGAGGAGCGGCTGTTAAAGGTATTAAGCCGGTGTGAGGAGGATCGACTTTGGAGGAACACGAGGAGCGGCTGTTAAAGGTATTAAGCCGGTGTGAGGAGGATCGACTTTGGAGGAACACCAGGAGCGGCTGTTAAAGGTATTAAGCCGGTGTGAGGAGGATCGACTTTGGAGGAACACGAGGAGCGGCTGTTAAAGGTATTAAGCCGGTGTGAGGAGGATCGACTTTGGAGGAACACGAGGAGCGGCTGTTAAAGGTATTAAGCCGGTGTGAGGAGGATCGACTTTGGAGGAACACGAGGAGCGGCTGTTAAAGGTATTAAGCCGGTGTGAGGAGGATCGACTTTGGAGGAAAACGAGGAGCGGCTGTTAAAGGTATTAAGCCGGTGTGAGGAGGATCGACTTTGGAGGAACAGGAGGAGCGGCTGTTAAAGGTATTAAGCCGGTGTGAGGAGGATCGACTTTGGAGGAACAGGAGGAGCGGCTGTTAAAGGTATTAAGCCGGTGTGAGGAGGATCGACTTTGGAGGAACACGAGGAGCGGCTGTTAAAGGTATTAAGCCGGTGTGAGGAGGATCGACTTTGGAGGAACACGAGGAGCGGCTGTTAAAGGTATTAAGCCGGTGTGAGGAGGATCGACTTTGGAGGAACACGAGGAGCGGCTGTTAAAGGTATTAAGCCGGTTTGAGGAGGATGGACTTTGGAGGAACACGAGGAGCGGCTGTTAAAGGTATTAAGCCGGTGTGAGGAGGATGGACTTTGGAGGAACACGAGGAGCGGCTGTTAAAGGTATTAAGCCGGTGTGAGGAGGATCGACTTTGGAGGAACAGGAGGAGCGGCTGTTAAAGGTATTAAGCCGGTGTGAGGAGGATCGACTTTGGAGGAACAGGAGGAGCGGCTGTTAAAGGTTTTAAGCCGGTGTGAGGGGGATCGACTTTGGAGGAACACGAGGAGCGGCTGTTAAAGGTATTAAGCCGGTGTGAGGAGGATCGACTTTGGAGGAACACGAGGAGCGGCTGTTAAAGGTATTAAGCCGGTGTGAGGAGGATCGACTTTGGAGGAACACGAGGAGCGGCTGTTAAACGTATTAAGCCGGTGTGAGGAGGATCGACTTTGGAGGAACACGAGGAGCGGCTGTTAAACGTTTTAAGCCGGTGTGAGGAGGATCGACTTTGGAGGAACACGAGGAGCGGCTGTTAAAGGTATTAAGCCGGTGTGAGGAGGATCGACTTTGGAGGAACACGAGGAGCGGCTGTTAAAGGTATTAAGCCGGTGTGAGGAGGATCGACTTTGGAGGAACACGAGGAGCGGCTGTTAAAGGTATTTAGCCTGTGTAGCGATGAAGGGTTGAAGCTTTCCCTGGACAAATGCCAGTTCTGCAAGTCGTCGGTCCGCTACGTTGGCCATATCATTTCGCAAGAGGGTGTGGCTACTGATCCAACCAAGATAGAGTCCGTGACCACCTGGCCGAGACCCCAGAAAGTGAGCGCTCTGTGTTTGTTTTTGGGTTTCTGTGGGTATTACCGCCGATTCGTGAAAGGATACGCCAAAATGTGTCACCCGTTGACTCAGCTGTTGTGCGGCTATCCCCCGGTGGGGAAGACAAGGAAGGGGGGTGGTGCGGAGGCAAGACCCAGGAGGTTACTGGAACCCGGCGGAAATTTTTGGCTCGAGTTGGGATGATCGATGTGAAGAGGCGTTCCGATGTTTGAGAAGGCCGCTGACCCACGCCCCGGTGTTGGCTTTTGCCGATCCCCAAAGCCATATGTGCTGCACACGAATGCCAGCCGGGAGGGTCTAGGGACTGTTCTGCAGCAGGAACATGGCAATGCATTGAGACCAGTAGCCTTTGACAGCCGCAGCTTGTCGCCATCTGAGAGAAACTATCCCACTCACAAGTTGGAGTTCCTGGCGCTGAAGTGGGCGGTGGTGGACAAGCTGAGAGATTACCTGTACCGAGCTAAGTTTGAGGCGAGAACGGATAATAATCCTCTCACTTGCATTTTGACTTCGGTTAAGCTGGATGCCACAGGACATCGGTGGCTGGCGGCGTTGTCGGTATATGATTTCAGCCTGAAGTACCGCCCAGGGAGCAAGAATGTCGATGCGGATGCTTTATCACGTTGGGAGCCGGGGGAGGAGGAGAGGGACGAGGAGTGGGAGAGTGTCCCTGCCCCTGGAGAGAAGGCGATGTGTCAGTTCGCTGTCACCGTGAAGGCCGAGGGAAGAGGGAGGCTGGAACGAGCCGTGGATCAATTGGGGATTTTTGATGACACCATACCCCTAGCTTACTGTGACCTGACACACTGCGGACTAAACAGTTGCCGGAACTGAGTCCGGGGGAAGTGGCAGCTGCTTAGCAGAATGACCCGGGTCTTGGCACTTTGTGGAGAGCGGTAGAGAAGGGTATTTGGAGTTGGCTGAGAAGGCGAAACACCGTGTATCTGTTATTGAATGAGTAGTCTCGGTTAAAGTTAAAGAACCACATCTTGTACAGGGTCACGGTGCCTCCGGACCAACCCCGCCGTTGGCAACTCGTCATGCCGGAGAAGTACTCCAGGTCTTACATGATGATTCCGGGCCCTTGGGGGTGGAAAAGACCCATGGATTACTCAAAGACCGGTTCTACTGACCCCGGACGAGGAGGGATGTCGAAGAATACTGTAGGGGATGCAGTCGTTGCATCCGGAGGAAGACCCTGCCAACGTTGGCGTCTCCACTGTCGCACTTGCAGAGTCCGGGACGTCTGGACCTGGTGTGTATGGATATTTTGTCGATTGAGCCTGACACCAACAACACCGCGAATGTCTTAGTCATCACCGATCATTACACTCGCTATGCTCAGGCATTTCCCACTAAGGATCTGAAGGCGACGACAGCGGCGAAGGTGTTATGGGAGAAGTATTTTGTTCATTACGGCCTTCCCAGGCGAATCCATAGCGACCAGGGGCGGGACGTTGAGAGCCGCCTTATCCATGAATTACTGACTATGCTTGGGGTTGAGAAATCCAGGACTACCCCTTATCACCCACAGGGAGATCCTCAGCCAGAGGGGTTCAACAGGACCCTATTGGATATGATCGGGACGCTGGAGATTGGGCAGAAAAATAAGTGGAGTCGTCATATTGGACAATTGGTTCACTGCTACAATTGTACTCGCAATGATGCTACAGGGTACTCGCCCTGTTATCTGATGATCGGGCGGGAAGCGAGGTTGCCCATTGACTTGTGTTTTGGAGCTGAAGTGGGTGAATTACCCGGGAAGCTCGCTCTAAAGTATGTGTCCGATATGAAGAGGGAGTTACAGAGGGCGTACGAGTTGGCCGAGGCGGCGGCTACCAAACCAAATCAGAGGAATAAGATGCGGTATGACCGAGAGGTGAAGTTTGTCCAATTATTGCCGGGCGACCGGGCCCTTTTACCGAATTTGGGACTCCCTGGTCAGCACAAGTTGGAAGATAGATGGGCGGCCGGCCCCTATGTAATAGAGAGCCAGATGCCGAATCTACCAGTTTACTGGGTGAAACCTGAGCATATGAATTGGCCTATCATGGTACTCCATCGGAATCACCAGCTGCCCCTGGGTCAAGCAGTGCAGATGGACAAGGAGCCAGAGTGGGAGGTTGCGCCTAGTACAAGGACTCTGCGAGGGCTCGGATCGAGGGAAGACGCCACTGCTGAATAGCGGGGACGCGTCCTTAATCCGGGAATGGATACTGATTCGGAAGATGGCGACTCAGATGAGTGGCCCCTGTTCCCATTCGCTGGCGTGAGGGAGGGGGTGAGGGTTTGACAGGTAGACCTGGGGTGTCCGAGGCAGAGGGTTCGCAGGTGAAGAGGGAGCCCAGTGAGGCGGAAGGGTCGGCAGAAGGAGTACGGAGATCTCAGAGAAGTTGTTCTTGCTCTTGGAGAAATATCAGGTCAATTCAACCGGGACACATGGAATTTCTGCTGTCGTTCTGATGAACACAAGATCAATCTCTGCCAAACTGTGTACAACGGCAGTTTTGCTGAAGTAATCTCGGTATTTGGTTGACCTAGTTTTACTGATTAGGAGGAATTCGAGAGTCGAAGAAAACAAAATGAATCAGCTGAGGCAGGAAGTTGGGTAACCCTCGACTGCATCCAATGGGGCTGATTTTAGTTCAGTCAGATGACTTGAGCGCACAATATTTAAGTGCAATATTTAAACACATGAGAAGTAGTTTAAAATATGGAAGTTCAAATGCAAAGGCTGGAGAAGTCCGGAGATTAACCATCGCAAGAAAACACCTCCATGACAGAGAAAAAAAAAATACCCATCGTCTGTCCAACGGAAGATCCTCTCTTTCACTGTTTCAAATTGGAAAAGTGTATTCAGTGAGAATTGGTTAATTGTGAATAGTAGAATTCATGTCCTAAGTTGTTGGCCACGGGAAAACATCGCTAAGTTGTTGTTCCAGCAAAGGCAATAAAGTGCGAACTTCAATTAATTGAGACTTGCGTCGTGAGCGTGCTAAACTAGTTCAGTTGATCAATAGCCAACCAAGGGGATAGATACAGCGGACAGACCGGATATTTTCCTCGGGTTGAAATGTCTCTGACTGGGGGACACACAGTGAAGGTGGGATTCCTTGAGAAAGAGAGCGCAGAGGAAGATGAAGGAGGGAGATCTGCACTGTTGTTTGGTTCAGTAATATTCAGAGTATTGCCGGAGCAGATGGCCAAAGGATTACATTGGTCCTGGGAGCTTCCTCCAGGCTTTTTGTATTCTATAGCGCAAGATTTTCTCCGCTTTACTGACTATGTCTGGAAGACAGAGAGAGACCAGCCTCCCTTTCAACAATGACTTCGACCTGCGACCTGCTTTGGCTAAATTAATATCCGCTATTCGGCGTAAGTATGTTAAGAGCAAGAGGATAAGACGTGAGAGAATAGGACCAATCAAGTGTGACAGTGGGAATGTGTCAATGGAACCGGAGGAGATGTCAGAGGTAGTTAATGAATACTTTACTTCAGTGTTCACTGCGGAAAAGGATCTTGGCCATTGCCGGGATGACTTGCAGCAGACCGAAAAGCTTGAGCATGTAGATATTAAGGAAGAGGATGTGCTGGAGCTTTTAGAAAGCATCAAGTTAGATGTCACCGGGACAGGACGTGATGTACCCCAGGCTTCTGTGGGAGATGAGGGAGGTCATAGGGAAGACTCTGCCGACGATCTTTGTATTATGAAATGAGGCGGGAGAGATTCCGGGGGACTGGAGGCGGATGTTGTTTCAGTGTTCAAATACTGGAGTAGAGGTAGCTCAGGAAATTACAGACCAGTCAGTCTTACTTCGTTGGTTGGTAAGTCGACAGAGAAGGTTTGAGATACAGGAATTATGAACATTTGGAGTGGCATAATATTGTTAGGAATAATCAGCACGGCTCTGTGAAAAACAGGTCGTATCTTACGAGGCTGATTGAATTTTATGACGATGTGACAATAGACAATAGGTGCAGGAGTAGGCCATTCGGCCCTTCTAGCCAGCAGCGCCATTCACTGTGATCATGGCTGATCATACAGAATCAGTACCCCGTTCCTGCCCTCTCCCCATATCCCTTGACCCCGCTATCTGACGAAACGCATTGATGATGGAAGAGCAATAGATGTAGTGTATATGGATTTCAGCAAGGCACCTGGCAAGGTACCACATGGGAGGTTTATTGAGAAGGTATGGATGCATGGGATGCAAGTGGAAGTTGCTTTGTGGATACAGAACTGGCTTGCCCACAGAAGGCAATGAGTGGTTGCAGGCGGGTCATATTCTGCATGGAGATCGGTCGCCAGTGTTGTGTCTCAGGGATCAGTTCTTGGACCCTTACTCTTCATGAGTTTATAAATGATCTGGATGAAGAAGTGCAGGTATGGGTTAGTGAATTTGCTGATGGCACAAAATTGAAGGTGTGGATAATTTGGAGGGCTGTCAGAGGTTACAGCGAGATATTGATAAGATGCAAAAATGGGCTGAGAAGTGGCCGAGGCGGTTCATTTTTGTAGGTCAATTATAATGGCAGAATATAGCATTAATGGTAAGACTCTTGACAGTGTGCAGGATCAGAGGGATCTTGGAGTCCGAGTCTATAGGACACATAAAGCTGCTGCGCAGGTTGACTCTGAGTTGAGGGAAACATACGGTGCATTGATTTTTATCGATCGTGGGATTGAGTTTAAGAGCAGAGAGGGAATGGTACAGTTATATAGGACACTAGTCAGACCCTTGTTGGAGTATTATGCTCAGTCTGGTCGCCTCACTACAGAAAGGATGTTGAAACCATAGAAAGGTGCGGAGGTGATTTACGAGGATTTTGCCTGGATTGGGGAGCATGCCATATGAAAATACGTTGAGTGAACTCGGCCTTTTCTCCTTGTAACGAGAGAGGGTGAGAGGTGACCTGATAGAGGTGTATAAGATGTTGAGAGGCATTAATTGTGTGGATAGTCAGAGGCTTTTTCCCAGAGACGAAATGGCTAGCACGAGAGAACACAGTCTTAAATTGTTTGGGAGTATAAACGCGTGGAATGGGTTGCCGGCGAGGTTGGCGGCGGCGTATACGCTAGGGCCTTTTAACAGACTCCTGAACAGGCGAATGGCGTTCAGAAACATAGAGGGATATGGGTAATCTTAAGTTATTTCTCATGTAAGGAGATGTTCGGCACAACTTTGTGGGTCCAAGGGCTTGTATTGTAGCATCTCTATGTTCTGTGTTGCTAACTTAGCTGCACACGGTGCTGAAATCAAAGCTTAGCCGCGTGATGTAGATCAGCGGTCCAGGCCCAGCAGCTACTTATTGAGGCTCATTGGGGGTTCGTCAAGTTTGTGTCCTACCCTTTACTGTACCACACTTGGGAGTTTGGGTGAGACTGGGGGAAACTCTATTCTGCCGAGCCAGGTCCCTGTAGGTGCTGCAGCGAGGAGGTGCGAAACACTATCTGTGACAGGCGCTGTGAACCTCCCCAGTCCTTCCCAGTCCTGAAGAACGATCGCCGACCAAAACGTCGAGTGTTTACTCTTAGAGAAAGATGCTGTCTGACCTGCCGGGTTTCGCCAGCGCCTTGCCTGTGTCACTTCTTCTCCTTCCATTCGCCTGGTTTCTCCTATCACCACCAGAGGGCGCCTTCCCCTCCTCAGCATTTTTGTTTAATTCCGGTATCTTGCACCCGTCCTTTCCCGTCCTCAAGAAGTGCGTCATCGCGGAACATGTCCATTTGCATATTTACATAGATGTTGCCTGACCTGCTGAGCCCAAACCCCCCACCCCCAACCCTCAGGCAATTTCTGTAGTTTTCCTTTCTATTCTCTTCGGTCACCGCCCTCCTAATTACCAGTGAGCAGCAGAGATTGTTAGTCATTGCTTCACTTTCTGGCTGAGAGATCACCACTTCCTCTGCTGGGGTTTGGGTATAGTGTGGAGGGTGGTGGGAGAGGGAGGGAGGGAGCGAGTGAGAGACAAAGAAGGAGAGAGAGAGAGAGAGAGAGAGAGAGAGAGAGAGAGAGAGAGAGAGAGAGAGAGAGGGAGGGAGGGAGGAAGGGAGGGAGAGATATCTAGCTGAGAACAACAACTGGATAATTACACTTTAATCTGGACGGGCTTATAATTGAATTGTGTACTTATATCATTCACACGCAGGGGGAGTAAAATTTACTTCTCTGTTTAAAAGTGCGGCGTGCAATTTATACTAATTTGTAATAAACAATATGTACAATAGGAGATTAATTATAGCATAGAAATACAGTTGTAATAGTGAATATTCTTCAGTCTGATAGCGTGGTGGAAGAAGCTGTCGCCGAGCCGCCTGGTTCTGAGATTTACGGTGCGGCACTGTTTCCCGGATGGTAACAACTGGAACAGGTTGTGGTCGGGTTGTCCCGGATCGTCAGTGATCCTTCGCGCCATTATTACGCACCTGTCGCTGTAAGTGAGTGAGTTGGGGCACGCAGGAATTCTGCTTCAACAGCTGAACGATTTTGGAAAATGTGCAAATCAGTATAACAGAGTACAGCGAATTGTACTGACAGGTACTTCGTTATTAGGAAAGAAAAACGTAGACCGTTTGCAACAGAGGGAGAAGAATCAGCAATCAGAAATGCAGAGGGAGGAGGGAATCGTCACACATGGGAGTCAATCTGGTTTGTCGTGCAGGCTGCACGGTGTAAGGAGGGAAAGTAGAATATTGACGTTCATTTCGAGAGGACTAAATTCAAAAGCCTAAGATAGATTACTGACGATTTTTGACAGCACTTGGCGTGTTCTGAACAGATTTGATTTGTTATCTTGTGAATGAAATTCTGTCATTGGAAAGGTTCTGAAACAGTTTCAGAGAATGATCGATGATAGACGTAATGAATTTCACTTTGGTTCCTCCAGGATTACTGGAAGATTGGGTTGAAAACTGTGGTAGATCATCCAAGATGAAATGGTAGAAGACACTTGGGTGGGTGGGATGTGCTGTTAGATGTTTCTCATTGAGATCTATGAAATATTGGAAAGCCTGGATGAAGCGGCCGTTGAGATGTTTTCTGTATTCGGGGAGCCTAGTAGAAGGCTGCGCAGCCGCGCAACAGAAGGATGTTTCTCAGAACATAGAAAAGAAGGTCAGCGTTGAATCATGTGAATTCAGTGCCATATACTTAAAGCGGTGTTTGATGGGTTCTTGAGCTGTCAGGGCGTCAGGTGTTACCGGCGGAATACAGGAGAAGGGCAGAGGTCATCCATGTTGGAATGGCCGAACAGCCTCGATGGACGAACCTACGACACACCTACTTTTCACGTACTCATCCAAACTTCCCTTCAACTTTGAATTCGAGTTCGCATGTACCACCTAGTGTTCTGCTGGCATTGAATATATCCGGACTCGTCATTATTTTGTATACCTCCATCAAATCTGAATCTTCTACTTTCAATTGAATGAAGTCCTAACCTGTTTAATTCTTCCTCCCAGCGCAGGTGTTCCAGACACGAAAGTGTCTGGGTAAAATTTCTCCACACACTTTCAACTTGGATATTGTGCGTGCCTCCTGTTACATTCATTTTGGTCACCGCCCTCTTGATTGCCTGTGAGCTGCTGGCTGTGTTAGTCATTGCTTTTCTATCTCGCGGAGAGATCAGTGTCTCTCTGCAGGGAGAGAGGGTGTGGGGAGGGGGTCGTCCTCCAGCTTAGAGCAGAAACTGGACGATTGCACTTCAATCAGTTCGGGACAGGACTCATGATGTTACTTATGATTGCACTGAATTGACTTTATCACTTCATCCTTCATATACCGGAGGAGTAAAGATCGTTATGTTCCGTCTCCGTCGACAGGTTGGACTGTACCCGCACGTCTGACTGTGGGTCACAGAGAAAGACAGACCGCGCCTCCTGAAACCTGCTCAGTGAAGCCTCAGCTGATCGGCTGGAAGGGAGAAATAGCCGGAAAATATTACGCCGGAAGTTAGTCGATTCGTGCGGAGTTTCCATGAGAACCATTGGGCTGCTGGTATGTGATTGTATCTTGGTATGTATAGTAGCTATTGACAGTTTGTGAAGCATATAACGTAATTGATCGTGCAGTCACCAATCTGACTGCTTATAGATTTAGAGCAGACGTCAGCAAAGTTCCGGGTCCTGCGGCCCATCTAGTTCCTTCATCGCTGCTCTTTCGCCGCATCTCATTGAACTGCGCATGTACCGTAGAGCTCAATACCGTCCCATCCACGCAGCCATCCACAATCCACTTAAATGTCGAAACCGACACCGCATCCGTCACTCTGCTGCCAGCTCGGTCCCCGTCCTCTCTGCCCCTCTGGGGTGGCAAAAACCGCCTCGTCTTCCTGTATGTTTTCACACTCTACCATGGATTAGCAGGTCTACTCCCACCCGAATTCGGTGGGGCATAAACAGGCTGCCATTCAACATGCTTGACCCCACTGTACTTTGTACCTGTCAATCTAAATTCCACAGTTCCTCCAACACTCTCGCGAGTAACGTCCCAACCTGTTCAAACTGTTCATCTTTTCAGCACAATTCACGTCATGAAGTCCCGGAAAAGTCCTTCCAAATCTTCTCCACAGTCTTTCCATCAACTTGATAACTTCCCCTCCCCTTCGGAGCCCTGTGGCTCAGACGGGTAGGGAATGGAAGAAGATGGCAGAAGTGATAGTGGACTCAATAGTCAGGGTTCAGACTGGCGATTCTGTGTTTGCCTCCCATGTGCCAGGGTCCTGGATGTTTCTGATGGTGTCTATGCTATCCTGAAGTGGGATGGAGAACAGCCAGAGGTGGTGGTACATATTGGTACAAATTACACAGGCAGGAAATGGAACGAGGTCCAGAAAGCAGACTACAGAGAGTTAGGAAAGAAGCTGAGACGCAGACCGACAATGATAGTCACCTCGGGATTACTGTCTGTTCCACGCGACAGAGTGAAATGGAGGATAAATGCGAGGCCGATGGATGGGAGCAGGGAGCAGCGATGCAGGTTTCTGGATCACTGAGAAATCATTTGGGGCAGATGTGAACTGTACAATAAGCACGGGTCACACTTGTATCTCATTGGGAGCAAAATCCTAGCTGGGAGATTTGCTAAGGCGCTAGGGAAGTGTTTAAACGAGGACTGCTGGGGTTGGGGACAAAACTGAAAAGGCCGAGGAAGATGCGGTTGGCTGACAAATACAGAACGCTGGTAGACAGTGCGAGAGGGAGGCTAGGCTGGTGATAGAGGACGGACGCGCTCAGACCGATGTTGTGAGATGTGTCTGTTTTAATAAGAAAAGTATTATGAATAAAGCGAATGAGCATGGGGCGTGGTTCAGTACTTGGTGCAGTGACGTAGTGGCCATTACAGGGATGGCCCATGGACAGGTATGGTTACATCGAGTGACAGTTTTTAGGTGTTTCAGAATGGACAGGGAGGGAGGCAAAAGAGGTTGGGTTGTGGCACTGTTGATCAGACATAATGTCATGGCCATCGAAAAAGTGGAAGACATGGAATGTTTGTCTGCAGAGACTCCGTGCGTGGAAGTTAGGAACAGGAATTTGTCAATAACTAGACTGGGTGTTCTTAATAGACCACCCAATAGATGCAGTGACAGCCAGGAGCAGATTTAGAGACAGAAGCTGGCTCAGAGCCGCTTGGTCCCGCCAATTATTCTGCGGCACTGTTTCCCGGATGGTAACAATTGAAATAGGTTTTGGTCGGGCTGTCTCGGATCGTCAGTGATCCTTCGCGCCATGATTACGCACCTGTCGCTGTAAGTGAGTGCGTTGGGGAAGGCAGGAATTCTGCTTCCACAACTGGACGATTTTGGAAAATGTGCAAATCAGTATAACAGAGTACAGCGGATGGTACAGACCGGTACTTCGTTAAGAGGAAAGAAAAACGTAGACCGTTTTCAACAGAGGGAGAAGAATCAGCAATCAGAGATGCAGAGGGAGGAGGGAATACTCACACATGGGAGTCAATCTGGTTTGTCGTGCAGGCTGCACGGTGTAAGGAGGGAAAGTAGTATGTTGACACTCATTTCGAGAGGACTAAATTCAATGACAATGATAGAATCCTGATGATTTTTGACAGCACTTGGCGTATTCTGATCAGATTTGAGTTGTTATCTTGTGAATGAAGATCTGTCATTGGAAAGGTTCTGAAACAGTTTCAGAGAATGATCGATGACAGACGTACTGAATTTCACTTTGGATCCTGCAGGATTACTGGGAGATTGGGTAAAAAAGTGTGGTAGTTCATGCAAGATGAAATGGTAAAAGACACTCGATGGAATACTGGCTTAATTGTGACTCTTGGTTAACGTTCCATGCAAAGTTGCTTATCGAGCCTCAGAGGCAGCACAGAAGCAGGGGTTAATGCCAGATCCGTCGTGCCGGACTATTTGAACTGCCCACTGCTATAGCCTTTCACCGAGGCCATAGACCCCCATACACGTACTACTCATGTGCACATCCAAACCCTCAGTAAAATTTCAAAACGGGCTCGCATGCACTATGTGCTGAGCTTCGATTTATTCCATATATACCCAGCGTAAATGTGTATACGTCTACCAAATCTCCACTCAGTATTCTAGATTCTGAAGAATAGAGACCTCGCACATTTAGTATGCGGAATGACTCAAGATTTCAAATCACGGGAATATTCTTGTAAATTTGACCTGAACTCTTTCAAAGGGTTAAGGTACAAGAAGCGTTTCCGGGCTCCGGGCTGGAATTCAGGAAACGTGTTTGAGTTGTCTGGGCACGGGGTTTGGGTGGATGGGATGTGGTGTTCCATCTTTTGATTGAGATCTGTGAAATACTGAAAGCCCTTGATAAAGCGGCCGTTGAGAAGATGTTTTCTGTATTCGCGGAGTCCAGGAGAAGGCTGGGTAGCCGCGCAACCCATATTTCTTAGAACAGAGAAAAGAAGGTCAGAGTTGAATCTTACGAATTCATTGCCAGCGGCGGCTGTAAAAGAAGGTCGCAGGATCAACTAAAAGCGGTGTTTGATAGGTTCTTGAGTTGTCAGGGCGTCAGCTGTTACGGGGGGAATACAGGAGAAGGGCAGAGATCATCCATGCTGGAATGGCCGAACAGCCTCGATGGACGAACTTACGTTACATCTACGTTTCACGTCCTCATCCAAACCTCTCTTCAACGTTGAATTCCAGTTCGCCTGTACCACTAGTGTTCTGCTGGCATTGAATATATCCGGACTCGTCATTATTTTGTATACCTTCATCAAATCTGAGTCTTCTACTTTCAATTGAATGAAGTCCTAACCTGTTTAATTCTTCCTCCCAGCGCAGGTGTTCCAGACACGGAAGTTCCCTGGTAAAATTTCTCCGCACTCTTTCTACCTTGCTGATATCATTCCTTTCGGTGCATAGTCAGGAATCTGCACCATACGTCCTGCAGATTTGCTTCTACCAACGTCTTGCACTGCTTCAATCAGTCCCTTTGCCTCTGTGTCTGCTTACTTTAATTGTCTCTTTCGGAGATCCGGTGTCAGAAAATGTGGAGATAGGTTTGAGATCGGAAGGCTACAAATGAGGGATAGTACACAGGGGTCAGAGAGATGCGAAAGACTTGATGGATGAATGAATGAATGAATGAATGAATGAATGAATGAATGAATTGAAGTTTTTTCAAACTGTCTGCGCATACCTGAGTGCAAATCTTTACGCGACGTCTCCGTCTGAATGTGCAGTGTACATATTATAGCAGTGTGTAATCGATACTGTGCACGTTTAATATGTAGAACAGAACAGCCAATATGTGATCGGTCCGAGGATCTTCTCTCCGGTTATCAGAGTATTTTTCTTCTCCCCGGTCCTGAAGTAAATTCACCACCCCTCCCCACCAACCACCGCAAACGTCGTGTTTTCACTCTTTTCAAAAGTGCTGCCTGACCTGTTGAGCACACCACTGGCCACACCCGCTCCTCTCCAGGAAATATTGTGCGTGTCTCCTGTAACATTCATTCTGTCACCGCCCTCCTGATGGCCTGTGAGCTGCTGGCTGTGTTAGTCATTGCTTTTCTATCTCGCGGAGAGATCAGTGTCCCTCTGCAGGGAGAGAGTGTGTGGGGAGGGGGTCGTCCTCCAGTTTAGAGCAGAAACTGGATCATTACACTTCAATCAGTTCGGGACAGGACTCATGATGTTACTTATGATTGCACTGAATTGACTTTATCACTTCATCCTTCATATACGGGAGGAGTAAAATTTTTTATATTCCGTCTCCGTCGACGGGTTGGACTGTACCCGCACGTCTGACTGTGGGTCACAGAGAAAGACAGACCGCGCCTCCTGAAGCCTGCTCAGGGAAGCCTCAGCTGATCGGCTGGAAGGGAGAAATAGCCGGAAAATATTACGCCGGAAGTTAGTCGATTCGTGCGGAGTTTCCATGAGAACCATTGGGCTGCTGGTATGTGATTGTATCTTGGTATGTATAGTAGCTATTGACTGTTTGTGAAGCATATAACGTAATTGATCGTGCAGTCAACAATCTGACTGCTTATAGATTTAGAGCAGACGTCAGCAAAGATCCGGGTCCTGCGGCCCATCTAGTTCCTGCAAAGCTGCTCTTTTGCCGTATCTCATTGAGCTGCGCATGTACTGTATACCTCAATACCGTCCCATCCACAATTCTCTTAATGCCGAAACCGACCCCACATCCGTCACTCCGCTGCCAGCTCGCTCCCCGTCCTCTCTGCCCCTCTGGGGTGGAAGAATCCCCCTCGTCATCCTGTAATGCGGGTAGATAAAGGAAGAGGATGGCAGAAGTTATACGGGAACTCTATAGTCAGTGGTCAGACTGGTGATTCTGTGCTTGCCTCTCATGTGCCAGGGTCCTGGATGTTTCTGATGGTGTCCACTGTAACCTGAAGTGGGATGTAGAACAGCCAGAGGTGGTACATATTGGTACAAATTACATAGGCAGGAAATGGAACGAGGTCCTGAAAGCAGACTACAGAGAGTTAGGAAAGAAGCTGAGAAGCAGACCGACAATGATAGTTACCTCGGGATTACTGCCTGTTCCACGCGACAGAGTGAAATGGAGGATTAATGCGAGGCCGATGGATGGGAGCAGGGAGCAGCGATGCAGGTTTCTAGATCACTGAGAAATCATTTGGGGCAGATGTGAACTGTATAATAAGCACGGGTCACACTTGTAGCTCATAGGGACCAACAACCTGGCCAGGAGATTTGCTAAGGCGCTAGGGAAGTGTTTAAACGGGGGTTGGGGACGAAACTGATGAGACCGAGGAAGAGGCAGTTGCTCACAAATACAGAAAGCTGGTAGACTGTGCGAGAGGGAGGCTAGGCAGGTGATAGAGGACGGACGCGCTCAGACCGATGGTGTGAGATGTGTCTGTTTTAATAACAAGAGTATTATGAACCAAGCGAATGAGCTTTTTGCGTGGTTCAATACTTGGTGCTATGAGGTGGTGGCCATTACAGGGATGGCTCAGTGACAGGTATGGTTACATCGAGTGACAGTTTTTAGGTGTTTCAGAAAGGACAGGGAGTGAGGCAAAAGAGGTTGAGTTGTGGCACTGTTGATCAGAGATAATGCCATGGCCATAAAAAAGAGGAAGACATGGAAGGTATGTCAGCGGAGACTCCGTGCTTGGAGGTTAGGAACAGGAATTGGTCAATAATTCTACTGGGTGTGTTTAATAGACCACACAATCGAAGCAGTGACAGTGAGGAGCAGATCTGGAGACAGATGCTGTCCCAGAGCCGCTTGGTCCTGCCATTTATTCTGCGGCGCTGTTTCCCGGATGGTATCAACTGGAACAGGTTGTGGTAATGCGGTCTTGTAAATTTTACCTGCTCTCTTTCAAAGGGTTAAGGTATAAGAAGCGTTTCCCGGCAGCGGGCTGGAATTCAGGAAACGCGTTTGGTTTGGTTGGGGACGGTGTTTGGGTGGGTGGGTTGTGGTGTCTGATCTTTCTCATTGAGATCTATGAAATACTGAAAGGCCTAGATAAAGCAGCCTTTGAGAAGATGTTTCCTGTGTTCGCGGAGTCTAGGGCAAGGCTGCGCAGCCGCGCAACAGAAGGATGTTTCTTAGAACAGAGTAAAGAAGGTCAGCGTTGAATCGTTGGAATTCCTTGCCATCGATGACTGTGGAAGCAGGTCGTTGCATGTTCTTAAAGCGGTGTTTGATAGGTTCTTGAGTTGTCAGGGCGTCAGCTGTTACGGGGGGAATACAGGAGAAGGGGAGCGATCATCCATGCTGGAATGGCCGAACAGCCTCGATGGACGAACCTACGTTGCATCTACGTTTCACGTCCTCATCCAAACCTCCCTTCAACTTTGAATTCCAGTTTGCATGTACCACCTAGTGTTCTGCTGGCATTGAAACTATCCGGAATCATCATTATTTTGTATTCCTCCATCAAATCTTAATCTTCGACTTTCATTTGAATTAAGTCCTAACCTGTTTAATTCTTCCTCCCAGCACAGGTGCTCCAGACACGGAAGTGTCCTGGTAAAATTTCTCTGCACTCTTTCAACTTTGCTGATATCATTCCTTTTGGTGCATAATCAGGAATCTACAGCATACTCCCTCCAGTTTGTTCCTACCAACGTCTTACACAACTTCAATCAGTCCATTTGCCTCTGTAATCTACTTTTATTTCTCTCTTTCGGAGATTCACTGTCGGAAAGTGTAGAGATATGTTTGACATCGAAAGTCTATAAATGAGGGATAGTACAATTGGGTCAGAGAGATTCGAAAGAGTTAATGAATGAATGAATGAAGGAATGAATTGACGTCATTTCTTACATTCTGCGCACAAATCTGAGTACAAATCTTTACGCTGCGTCTCCGTCCGAATGTGCAATGTACACTTTATACTTGTGTGTAATAGGTTCTATATCCGGTTAGATATAGAACAGAACAGCCAATATGTAATCGGTGCGAGGAACCTCTCTCCGGCTATCAAAGTTCTTTTCCTTCTCCCCGGTCCTGAATTAAAGTCACAGCCCCCCACCCCTGCCCACAAACGTCGTGAGTTTACTCTTTTCAAAAATGCTGCCTGACCTGTTGAGCACACCACTGGCCACCCGCGCTCCACCCCAGGGCATATTATGCGTGTCTCTTGTTAGATTCTTTTAGGTCACAGCTCTCCTGATTGCCTGTGAGCTGCAGGCTGTGTTATTCATTGCTTTTCTATCTCGCAGAGAGGTCAGTGTCCCTCCGCAGGGAGAGAGGGGGCGGGGAGGGGGTCGTCAGCAAAGACCCGAGTCCTTTAATATTGTTCAAACAGTGAAGGTAAGAAAGTTTCCGACACATCCTCAAAGTTCGAATCCTGAGTTGAACAGCACATCAAGCTTTTCATCCAGAGCTCGATTTACAACTCAAGAGGAATTTCACACCTTTTCCATCTGCGAAGTCGTTTCCTAACAATAAAGAAATATCATTCACGGGTAAGTTAGGTTGTCGTCCTACTTTAACAAGTCCTGTAAATAAGCCTGACCTTAAAATTATTCTATGCAAAAGTAAAGGCATAAGGGCACTCCCAACGCCTCGTATGTAGTTTACCTCACCAGTGTCAGACTCATCATTAAACTTTAGCAGACTGTCTAACATCAGTGACTGAGAAGCGCCAGTACCGCTAAGGACTTTTATTGGCACCCATGTTGATCCCTCATTCAAGGGTACAAATCCTTCAGTTATAAAATGATTGTATCCTTTCTTAACTCCAACAAAGCCTCATTTGTATTCATCGATCCCTGTGGATTTACAGGTGTTTCAGTGAGTTGCACACAAGCATCTGGGACAGCTTCCTTCTCCTTTTTCAATCGGAAACAGTTAGCTATTACATATAACCATATAACAATTACAGCACGGAAACAGGGCGTCTCAGACCTTCCAGTCCGTGCCGAACGCTTACTCTCAGTTAGTCCCTCCCACTTGCACTCAGCCCATAACCCTCCATTCCTTTCCTGTCCATATACCCATCCAATTTTACTTTAAATGAACCTGCCTCTATCACTTCTACTGGAAGCTCGTTCCATCCAGCTACCTCTCTCCGAGTAAAGAAATTTCCCCTCGTGTTACCCTTAAACTTTTTCCACTTAATTCTCAACTCATGTCCTCTCGTATGAATCTCTCCTACTCTCAATGGAAAAAACCTATCCACGTCAACTCTCTCTATCCCCCTCATAATTTAAAATACCTTCATCAAGTCCCCCCGCAGCCTTGTATGCTCCAAAGAATAAAGACCTGACTTGTTCAACCTTTCCCTGTAAATAAGGTGCTGAAATCCAGGTAACATTCTAGTAAATCTTTTCTGTACTCTATTTTGTTGATATCTTTCCTATAACTCGGTGACCAGAACTGTGCACAATACTCCAAATTCGGCCTGACCAATGCATTGTATAATTTTAACATTCCATCCCATCTTCTATACTCAATGCTCTGATTCATAAAGGCCAGCATACCAAAAGCTTTCATCACCACCCGATCCACATCAGATTCCACCTTCAGGGAACTATGCACCATTAAGCACTATGCACTATGATCTATGTTCCTAGATCACCCTGTTCTATGAACTATGCACAATGATCTATGTTCCTAGATCACTCTGTTCTACTGCATTCTTCAATGCCCTACTATTTACTATGTATGTCCTATTTGGATAATTCCTACCAAAATGTAGCACCTCACACTTTTGAGCATTAGAGTCCATCAGCCATCATTAAGCCCACTCTTCTAACTGGCCTAAATCTCTCGTCAAACTTTGAAAATCTACTTCATTATGCACAACACCACCTATCTTAGTATCATCTGCATACTTACTAATCCAATTTACCACCCCATCATCCAGATCATTAAAGTATATGACAAACAACATTGGACCCAGTACAGATCCCTGAGGCACAAGACTAATCACCGGCCTCCAACCTGACAAGCAGTTATCCACCACTACTCTCTGGCATCTCCCATCCAGCCACTGTTAAATCCATTTTACTACTTCAATATTAGTACCTAACGATTGAACCTTCCTAACTAACCTTCCGTGCGTAACCTTGTCCAAGGCCTTACAGAAGTCCATATAGTCAACATCCACTGCTTTACCCTAGTCAACTTTCCTCGCAACCTCTTCAAAAATGGGTTTGTCAAACATGACCTTCCATGCACAAATCCATGTTGACTGTTCCTAATTAGACCCTGTCTATCCAGATAATTATATATACCATCTCTAAGAATACTTTCCATTAATTTACCCACTACTGACGTCAAACTGACAGGCCTATAATTGCTAAGTTTTATCTTAGAACCCTTTTGAAACAACGGAATCACATGAGCAATACGCCAACCCTTCGGCACCATCGCCGTTTCTAATGACATCTGAAATATTTCTAACAGAACCCCTGCTATTTCTACACTAACCTCCCTCAAGGTCCTAGGGTATATCCTGTCAGGACTCGGGGACTTATCCACTTTTATGTTCCTTTAAAGCGCCAGTACTTCCTCCTTTTCAATCGTCATAGTTTCCATAACTTTCCCACATATTTCCCTTACCTTACACAATTCAATATCCCGCTCCTTAGTGAATACCGAAGAAAAGAAATTATTCAAAATCTCCCCCATTTCTTAAGCTCCACACATTGCTGTGCACTCTGATTCTCTAAGGAACCTATTTTATTTCTCACTATCCTTTTGCAATTAATATAACTGTAGGAACACTGCGGATTTATTTTCACCTTACTTTGCAAAGCAACTTCGTGTCTTCTTTTAGCTTTTCTAATTTCTTTCTTAAGATTTTTTACGTTCTTTATATTCCCCGAGCACATCATTTACTCGATGCTGCCTATATTTAGTGTAGATATCTCCCTTTTTCCTAACCAAGTTTCCATTATCGCTTGGAAACCATGTCTCTCTCAAACTTTTAAACTTTCCCTTCAACTAACACGAACATAAAGATTCTGTACCCTCAAAATGTCACCTTTAAATGACTGTCATTACTCTGTTACATCCTTCCCATAAAACAAATTATCCCAATTCACTCCTTCTAAATCCTTTTGCATCTCCTCAATGTTAGCCTTTCTCCAATCAAAAATCTCAACCCAGGGTCCAGCCCTAGCAATCTCCATAATTATTTTGAAACCAATGACATTGAGATCATTGGACCCGAAGAGCTCTCCAACACACACCTCCGTCACCTGACCTATTTCATTCCCTAACAGAAGATCCAACACTGCCCCTTTTCTGGTAGGTATCTCTATGTAGTGCTGCAAAAAGCTCTCCTACGCTCATCTTACAAATTTCAAACCATCCAGCCCTTTTACAGAATGGGCTTCCCAGTCTATATGTGCAAAATCAAAATCTCCCTCAATCTCAACCCCGTGCTTACTACAATTATCTGCTATGTCCTTGCACATTTGCTCCTCCAATTCTCGTTCCACATTAGGCCATCTACAGTAGACCACTATAAGTGTTACTCCAGCTTACCCATTCCTCAATACCAGCCAAATAGCCTTCCTGGACGAGCCCTCTAATCTATCCTGCCAGAGCACCGCTGTAATATTTTCTTCTCTGACAAGCAATGCAACACCTCCCCTCTTGTCCGTCCGATTCTATCACACTTGAGGCAACGAAATCCAGGGGAATCACACCACTCCTCTTCCTCTCTGTTTATCTCTAACAGTACAAAGAACTTCACTGTCTTCTTTTTCTTCCTTCTTCCCTACACCTGTTCCTACACTCTGGTTCCCCTCCACCCTCATATCAAGTTTAAATTCACTGGAGCCTCTCGAGTAAACCTACCTGCAATAATATTTGTCTCTCTCCAGTTCAGATGTAAACCATCCCTTCAGAACAGGACCCAACTTCCCTGGTAAACTGCCTAATTATCTATAAATCTGAAGCCCTCCCTCTAGCCCTCTAGCTCCAGCGCTATCATACTATTTCTAACCCCACCTCCACGCAATCCTGAGTTTGCTACCCTGGAGGTCCTATCCTTTAACTTGGCACCTAGCTCCCAAAACGCACCTTTCAGGACCTCCTCACTCTTCCTACCAACGTCATTGGTCCTTGCATGGACCACGACATCCGGCTGCTCACCCTCCCTCTTGAGAATACTGAGAGCTCGACCCGAGATATCGCGGACCCTGGTACCAGGGAGGCAACAGACCTTTTGGGATTCTCGATCTCTTCCGCAGAACCTCCTATCTGTCTCCCTAACTATCGAATCCCCTATCACTACTGCTCTCCTCTTTTCCCTCCTTCCCTTCCCACTGCAACTTGTCCCTGGCAGGTCGTCCCCTCCAAGAATATGCTAAACGGTATGCTTATTGTTGATGTGAACGGCCACAGGGGTGCTCTGCTCTTCCAGTCTATTCCCCTTCTCTCTCCTGACAGTCACCCAACTACCCGTCTCCTGACTCCGAGGGGTGACTATCTCCCTGAAACTCCTGTCTACTTCTGCCTCAGCCTCCCGAATGATCCGAGTTCATCCAGCTCCAGCTCCAGTTCCCTAACACGGTTTGCCAGGAGCTGCAGATGGATGCACCTTTTGCAGGTGTAGTCATCAGGGACAACAGTACTCGCTCTGACTTCCCACATACTGCAAACGGAGTACTCAACTGCCCTCACTACTACCTCCATTACCTACTCCTAATCTAATAAGATTAACTAAAGGAGCTTACTCAGCCTTCCCTCACTTGGAGTGAAGCTCGTACTCAGCCTATGCTCGCTATTTAAATTCTCCCGCTGCCTCACGGCCCGACTTACACGCGCTTGTGCAGGTTAAAATCGCAACCTCGCCTCTGCCTGTTCTCGCCGAAGCCTGATTGAGCCAAAGCCGACCCACTCTGCCTCAGTCCACTCCGACCATGGCCGCTGTATGTGGCGGTCTTTCTTTTCCAAACTTCGGCGCGCCGGTCACGTGCCTGCGCAGTCTAGCCTCTTTGCTGCGATCAGTTAAAAAAAAAACAGCTTCTATCCGAGATTCTTTTATCTCTTCCCTCTCCGCCTCTTGCTGCGATTTACGTGACTAGGTTTCTTGCAACAATTACAAATGGTATCAAACTGTCTTTCCTTCACTGGTTTTCCTTCCTCTTTACCTTTCTCGTTAACTTCTGATTTAATTTCTGGTTTACCTTGACTCTCTGCGCTATTTTTCCTTTTAAAAGTTCTGCCCTGAGGAAATTTATTTTGTGGATTAAAGCATACTCATCAGATAACTTAGCAGACTCCTGCAATGTACTGGTGTCTCTCTCAAGTAAGTACGTCCTTAATTCAACAAAGATGCTCCTTTTAAATTCCTCCATTAAAATCAACTCTTTCAATTTATCTTAGTCCCCATTTACATTTTTAGAGGAATCCCATCTCACAAAACAAACAGCTTTATCAGAAGCGAATTCCACATAAGTTTTTTCCCCAGATTTCTTCGAATTTCTGAATTTTTCTCCAGATGGTTCCGGAACCATCTCATACGCCTTTAATGTATACTGCTCTACAATATCATTATTAAATGCTTGCTCAGCAGTTAAAATTGTATGAGCTTGTTGTGCCTTCACTTTAATTACACTCTGTAAAAACACTGAACAGTGCTCGTTCGGCCACTCTGAAGTCAGAGCAACAGTTTCAAAATGTTGAAAATATTTCTCTACTTCTATTTCACCAAATGGAAGGATCAATTTAATTTCCTGATTAACAACAAACGTTTTTCTAGAACCAGAGGTCTGATCACAGGACCTTAATTCCGCCATCACGAGTTCAAATGCTCTCTTTTCATTTTCAGCTTCTAAACGACTTAATTTCAAGGTAGCTTCCAATTGCTTCTGATTTACCTCAGCTTCTAATCTAAGCTTTTCTAACGCTACTTGTTCCAGGTGTAACTGGATCGTTGCTTTACTCACAGGGCACTTAGCTAAAATTGTTCATCAAAAACACCCGAATGTATATAGTGTTCCGCGATTTTTCTCTGAATTACAGGCTTTTTGTAACAATCGAAATACCATTAAGTTTCAACCTGCTAGCAATTTCAGATACAGCTCTCTTTTTCGCTAGTAACTCCGGGTTTGGCGATGCCAGGAAGTCGTCAATATTCATTGTTGCGAATACCACTCAGAAACCAATCAAACAAAGGAATCGGGTATTCTCCTTCTCCAAAACACTGATCAATAATTAAACAATCATTTCAGCACAAAAATGGATTCAGATTTCACAGGCCCCCAGTTGTTACGATAGGGCAACAATGAATATAGAATTGAGACAGGTTTTTATAAACAAATAGAACATTTATTAAACACTGCGCAATAAAAAAAAAGTTAACAAACGACTAACTTCACCGGAAGGTAACGGCTATACGGCAACCCGAACAGTTCTTAAAGTGATACATGCGAACGTGGTTCTTAAATCGATAAATTCGAACACAGTTTTTAAAAGTGGTATATCAAAAGTCCAAATGATTTACACAGTCCAATTGTCGAACCGGCTTTACTGCCGACAACACAAGCTTATCTTGATCCTTCGGGCTTTACGTACTTTAACAGATTCTTCACTCTCCAACTGGACTGCAAAGGTGGGAATCAAAACTGGCAGTGGTTTTAAAATCAGCTGGCACAACTTACAATAGAAAGTAAAACTCCACTTGAATACAATAAGCCACGAATTAAGCCACGATCTGACCACCATCACAGCAAGGATTTCTCCTTTTATGCCTGTTGAAACAGGCCATCACATGACCTCTCACTGGCGGGAAAATTACATCATATCTCCATCAGAAGACGATTACATCATGCTCAGCAGGGACTGAATTACGTCATGGTCATGTGACAGTCACAAGATTCCCACGTGGTATGTAACAATTTTCTTATGACCATGATGTAAATGAGTATCTGGTTAGTGTGATGTAATGGTCTTGTGATGGTGGGGTAATGTATTTTTCCGCCATTATGAGGTCACATGATGTAAGTTTCCCGTCAGTGTGAGATCATGTGATGGCCTGTTCCAACAGGTATAAAATGGGGAAAGCCTGCTGTGACGTACGAGTTCTCGCCGGTCAAGTCGTCCGTTACTGCGCTATGCTGCATATTTTGTTTCATGCCGCAGTTTTGTTTTGAAGTGGAGTTTGAATTTTTACTGTAATGTACATTGTCGTTGTGCCGGCAGTTTTCAAAATCACTGCCACTTATGCTTGATGTAGCTTCTGATTAATCTTAAAGTCTAAGTATTGGAGAGTGGAGATTTCCCGAGGTACGGAAACCCGAGGGATCGAGTAAAGTTGGTGTCATCTGCAGTTTAATACAGGATCGACCTTATTGGATCTTCGTTCCGGAAATAGTAACCTGCATCCGAGATAGCCTTACATTGTAAGAGCAGAAATGGTTGGGCGCAGTGCTATTCGCCAAGGAAAACGTCCGTTTCTTCATCGTGAATCAAGGAATATTTCGGCTGGGATCAGCAGTAACGTCACGTCGTCGAGGAATTCGTTCCTTCAGGAAAGACTCTAATTAACTGTGTAAATCATTTGGATTTTCGCATTTAGCACTTCAAGAACTGCGCTAGTAGTTTGTTTACTTTTCATTTTTATTCAGCAGAGTCGAAATAAATATTTGTTTATTAAAAAGCCTGTCTCAACTCTATATTCATTGTTACCGTATCTTAACAGGATGTTATAATATTTCAACCTTGCCACAGCTGTCCAGCATTCCTCGTTGATTTCATTTTGGTCAGTTGTCTCCACTTCATCCATGAGATTATGTCCCGCGATCATAATTGCACCTCTTGTCGCTTTCTGTGTCTCCAGATTGAATGCCTTCGATCTGGTTCTCAACAAATTTCGATTACTTGTTTCATCCAGGGTTCCGATTGGAGATGACTCTGGACGATTTCGTCGGGACACACTCATCTACCGTTGTCTGAATAAGGATTTTGTTTTTAAACCCTGGTGTAGTCATTTATTTTGAAACATACGTGCTTCAACTCAGCTCAGCCCACTGACTCAAAATATTCCTTACCTCGCACAACTACATATTAGTTGTCATAATTGGTCGGAATCTGACTTTTTACGGTTCACCGGCAAGCAGGTAGCAGAGGAGTACAAGTGGTCCGATTTTTCAACGATAGGCATTCCTTATTGTAGCACAGTAGAAGTCTAGTTTTTCGGAACTCTGGTGTAGCACGATATATGAAGATCGGCAGGGCTTTCGTGAAACGGGCCTTTTTGAAGTCTTCGACTACAGTTTGAAATGCGTCGGGATGGGCTGTTTCTTCAACACAGACGACCTCGTGCGGCATCATGAGTAATTGTTAATGGTCAGAAGAATGTGGAAGACAGACTACGGTCAGGATGACGGATCAGACGTGCCGAGCCGAATAGAATGGTTTGCAGTTGATAAACAGGTGTTCGAAGTTTGGGATTCCTGCCTTCTATATAGTCGAACCATAGCTTTGCAGAGGGATAGGAATAGACAAGTTAAGAAAGCGTTCAATTGGAGCAAGGGGAAATATGAGGCTACCAGGCAGGATCTTGGAAGCAGAAACTGGAAACAGATTTTCTCAAGGAGAATTACGGAGGATATGTGGCAAATGTTCAAGCGATATTTGCGTGGACTTCTGCATGAAGGCGGGAAAAGGGCGATAGGGTGGAGGAACCGTGGTGCACGTAGGCTATTGTAAACCTCGTCAAAAAGAAAAGAAGAGCTTGTGAAAGACAAAAAAAAATAAAACTAGGTATTAATAGAGGTCTAGAAGATTATACGTCTAGCAGGAAGGAGGTTAAGAATGAAAATAGGATAGCCAGAAAGAGCCACGAGAAGGTCTTGGTGGACGGAATTAAGGAAAACCCCAAGGCATTCTAAAAGTATGTGAAAAGCAATAGGAAAATATGTGAGAGAATAGGTCCAAACAAATGTGACGGTGGAAACATGTGCAGGGATCCGGAGGAGATAGCAGAGGTACTTAATGAATATTTTGCTTCAGTATTCACTACGGAAAGAGAACTTGGGGATTATTAGGATGACTTCCAGCGGACTGAAAAGCCTGAGCAAAGAAGAAGATGTGCTGGAGCTTATGGAAGGCGTCGTTGCGAAAGTCACCAGGAGCAGGCGAGATGTACCCCAGGATAATGTGAGAGGTGAGAGAGGAAACTGTCAAACTTCTGGCGATGATCTCTGCATCATCAAATCAGGACGGAAGCGGTTCTGGGGGATTGTAATGTTGCGGATGGTGTTCCTTTATTCAAGAAAGGGAGTAGATTTAGCCCATGAATTTATAGACCTGATAGTCTTGATAAGCCAATGGAGAAGGTCTTGAGAGGCAGGATTTATGAACTTTTGGAGAAACATAATATGGCGTGGAATAGTCAGCATGGTTTTGTCAAAGACAGGTCGTGCATTACGAGCCTGATTGAACTTTTTGAGGATGCGACTAAGCACATTGATGAATATAGAGTAGTAAATGCAGTGCATATCGATTTCGGCCATGCATTTGGTAAGGTACTCCATGTGAAGCTTATTGGGAAATTAAGGAGGCATGGGAATCAAGGAAACATTGCTTTCTGGATCTCGAACTGGCTTGTCCGCAGAAGGGAAAGAGTGATTGTAGACGGGTCATATTCTGCATGGAGGTTGGTGACCAGTGGTGTGATTCAGGGATCTGTTCTGGGACCCGTACACTTTGTGAGTTTTTTTTTAAATGACCTGAATGAAGAGGTGGAGGGATGGGTGAGTGTATTTGCTGATGACACAAATGTCGGAGTGTTGCGGATAAGGTGGAAGGCTGTAAGAGGTTACAACGGGACATTGATAGGATGCACAACTGGGCTGAGAAGTGGCAAATGGAGTTCAACCCAGGTATCTGGCACATCTGACTTGCCTTCAGATCGTCAATCTTATTTTCCAGCGACGGCACATTGGCGAGCGAGATGCTCCTGGGTACAGGAGGTCTCTTCCCGCTGTGTTTCGACGGGCTTGGAAGCATGCCTCGCGACCGGACATGACGATGCCCCTTATAGAGATCGCGTTTGACTATTCTACGCTCTTTCGTCGATTGTGGAATCTAACGGTCATTGACGTAATTCAGATGTCGATCGTTCTGAGGAAGTTTCCATAGAGACTTAGAAAAATGCATCAGAATACAGGACCTTTGGCCGACGTAGCTGTGCCGAACATGTCCCTACTTTACAACTGCATAGGCTTTACACACACCACTCTAATCTTCTAAGCTGCATGTAGCCGTCGAGGAGTCTTTGAAAAGACCCTATCGTATCCGCCTCCACCACCGCTGCTGGCGGCCCATTCCCCGCACTCACCACTCTCTGAGCAAAAAAAAAACTCACCCCTGACATCTCCTCTGTACGTAGTTCCAAGGACCTCAAACCTGTGCTTTCACGTGTTCACCATTTCAGCCCTGGGAAAAGCGTCTGATTACCCACTCGGTCAATGCCTCTCATTATCTTGTACACATCTATCAGGTCACCTCTCATCCTCCGTCGCTCCAAGCAGAAAAGGCCGAGTTCACTCGAACTATTCTCATAAGGCACGCTCCCCAATCCAGGCAACGTCCTCGTAAATCTTCTCTGCACCCTTTCTATGGCTTCCTCATCCTTCCTGTAGTGAGGAGACAGGAACTGAGCACAGTACTCCAAGTGGGGTCTGACCAGGGTCCTATATAGCTGCAACATTACCTTTCGGCTCTTAAACTCAATCCCACGATTGATGAAGGCTATTACACCGTACGCCTTCTTAAATGCAGAGTCACCCTGCGCAGCTGCTTTGAGCGTCCTATGGACTCGGACCCCAAAAGCCCTCTGATCCTCCACTCTGCCAAAAGTCTTACCATAAGTACTTTATTCCGCCAATACATTTGACCTATGAAAATGAACAACCTCACACTTATCTGGGTTGTAGTCCATCTGCCACTTCTCAGCTGAGTTTTGCATCCTATCAATGTCCCGCTATTACCTCTGACAGCCCTCCACACTATACACAACAACGTCTACCTCTGTGTCATCAGCAAACTTACTAACCGATGCCTCCACTTCCTCATCCAGGTCGTTTATAAAAATCACAAGGAGTAACGGTCACAGAAAAGATCCCTGAGGCACACCACTGGTCACCGAACTCCATGCAGAATATGACCTGTCTACAACCACTCTTTGCCTTCTGTAGGCAAGCCAGTTCTGGATCTACAAAGCAATGTTATAAGGAATGAGCCCCAATCCATGAAAGATTCTTGTAAATATCCTTTGCACCGTTTCTATGGTTTGCCCGTCCTTCCTATAATGAGTCGACCAGAATTGAGCACAGTATCCCAAGTGGAGACTGCCCAGGGTCCGATATAGCTGCAACATTACCTCTCGGCTCTGAAACACAGTCCCGCGATTGATGAAGGCCGATGTCACCGTGTGCCTTCTTAACAACAGAGTCAACCTGCGTAGCAACTTTGAGTGTCCTATGGACCCCAAGATCCCTCTGATGCTCCACACTACCAAGAGTCTTACCATTAATACTATATTCTGCCATCATGTTTGACCTCCCAAATTGAACCGCCTTACATCTACCATATCTGAGCCCAGTTTTGCATCCTCTCAATGGTGTAGATAGCTGCGAAAATAATTCAAATGAAGTGTACTCAAGGTGAAATCTAGAACAATATTTTGCAGCCGGCATAAAGTCAACGATGATCCACGGCGACGACTTCGATAATGAGACCTTCTCAATATCTGTCTCGGGGAACTTCCCATTAACTACTTATGCACTCTTCTTGCTATCCAACTGGAAATTATGGAGAAGGATAGGACTGACGCAGGGTTGAGATTTTTGATTGGAGAAAGGATAACTTTGAGAAGATGAAAAAGGATTTAGAAGGAGTGGACTGGGAAAATTTGTTTTACGGGAAGGATGTAACAGAGAAATGGAGGTCATTTAGAGACGAAATTTTGAGTGTACAGAATCTTGATGTTCCTGTTAGGTTGAAAGGAAAAGTTAAGACTTTGAAAGAGCCATGGTCTTCAAGGGATATTGGAATCTTGGTTCGGAAAAAGAGACGTATCCACAAAAAATATAGGCAGCATTGAGTAAATGAGGTGCTCGAGGAATATAAAGAATGTAAGAAGAATCTTAAGAAAGAAATTAGAAAAGCTAAGAGAAGAGACGAGGGTGCTTTGGCAAGTAAGGCGAAAATAAATCCAAAGGGTTTCTACAGCTATGTTGATAGCAAAAGGATAGCCAGGGATAAAATTGGTCCCTTAGAGATTCTGAGTGCACAGCTATGTGTGGAGCCAAAAGAGATGGGGGAGATTTTGAGGAATTTCTTTTCTTCGGTATTCACTAAGGAGAAGGATATTGAATTGTGTAAATTAAGGGAAGCAATAGGGAAGTTATGAAAACTATGACGATTAAATAGGAGGAAGTATTGGCGCTTTTAAGGAATATACAAGTGGATAAATCACTGGGTTCTGACAGTATATTTCTTAGGGAAGTTGAGGGAAGTTAGTGTAGAACTAGCAGGGGTTCTGATAGAAATATTTCAAATGTTATTAGAGACGGGGATGATGCCGGAGGATTGGCGTATTGCTCTTAGGGTTCTAAGAGTAAACCTAGCAATTCTAGGGCTGAAAGTGTGACGTCAGTATTGGGTAAATCAAGGTAAAGTATTCTTAGAGATGGTAGATACAATTATCTGGATAGACAGTGTCTGATTACGAACAGTCAACGTGGATTTCTGCGTGGAAGGTCATGTTTAACAAATCTTATTGAATTTTTTCAAAAGGTGACTAGGAAAGTTGACGAGGGTAAAGCAGTGTATGTTGTCTATATGGACTTCAGTAAGGCCTTTGACAAAGATCCGCACGGAAGGCTAGTTAGGAAAGATCAACCGACATGAATTAATATTGAAGTAGTAA
>NW_026781307.1:747517-767517 GCF_030144855.1 Hypanus sabinus
CCAGCTCTTCAACTTAGCACCTAACTCCCTGAATACACTTGGCAGAATTTCGTCACTCTACCCATGTTCCCCCTCCCTCTTCAGCATGCCGAGATCTCGATCCGAGTTATCCCGGACCCTGACACCGTGGAGACAACGTAGCACCCGCGAATCACGTCCACGCCGACGGAGCCTCCTGTCCGTTTTCGTAACGAATGAATCCCAAACATCGCAGCTTGCCTCTTCTTCTCGTCTGAATCCCAGAGGCAGACTAAGCGCCTGACACCCAACCACTATGTCCTTCCTCTGTTAGGCCACTACCCGAACCACCCACAACCTGACAGTATCCAAAGTGATATACATGTTGTTCAGGGTGGGACAGCGGGATACTCTGCACTGGCTCCTTAACCCCTTCCCTCTTCCTGAACGGCAGACAGTATCCTGTGACCTCCATCTTGGATGTAACTAGCTCTTCTGTGTGTCCTATTTGCCACGCCTTCACACCCCAACCCCTAAATAATCGGGAATTCATCCAGCTCCTTAACGAGGTTAATTAGAAGGCGCTGCTGTGTGCGCTTCTCGGAGTTGTAGGGGTTAGAAATATTTCAGGTCTTCCTGCCTTCCCACGTCCCCCAAGGTGAGCATTGAACTGTGCTGCGTGTCGGCCCAACATGGCTGAGCTAACATGAAGAAGAAAAGGAAAGAAACTTGTGCTTTTCCTTCCTCTGGGGTCTCTGAGTAAATCCTCTCCTTTCTGAAGCCAGCAAGACGCAGAAGAACACCCCCCTGTCTCTTTCCACTCAGAATGCGACGATGGCCGCTGAGCTTTTGAGTAAAGATCAAAATCCCTGAAATTGCTCTTACAAATGAATCCCAAACGCCGGTGGCCGCTGGTCAAATCTCCGTTACGCTGCCGAGAAATGCCGCTGCCTTTTATCCTCGTGAACTGGAACTGAATGAAGTTCCCAGCTGAAGTCAGAGTGGGAGAAAGAGAGAGGTGCAGGGAGGGACGCTTTGGGGAACACAGTGATATCGGAAAACCGTAAACATCAAAATATTTACTACCGCACGCTAATCTCGATATTCTTTAGTCTCTGTGTTAGTGTAACGCAGGTCTTATCTGGAAAAAAAAGCAACTATCGTCAGTGGGCACTTGGAGAAGGAAAAGAAAGCATCGCTGCTCCCTCAGAACAAGGAACGAGCTCTTGCTTTTTCAGAGAATGGAGACCACGCGACAATTTCCATGGATACTGATCGTCGTTGCAACAACGTGCCTTCTCTGTAAGTCTCTTTTCTGAATTCAAGATCATGGTAAAGAACTTGTGAAATGTTAAAACGATTATGATAAGTCAGAGGCCTCATTTTATCATTGATTCTTATTCATAACGCAGATCCTGAAAGAGGAGGGGCCGGTATTTCCAGTTATTACAAGGAGCACGCTCCCCGATCTATTCCATCTATGTTGAGCAGATCCAGTAAAACCAGAAATTGCCATTTCACTCGAACTCCAAATTCTGGAGGGGAAAACGCAACTTCTCCACTCCAGTTGGGAACATACTTCCTGACTGTTTTGCAAAATCCAGACAGGATTCATTCGATCACCAGACGCCTTCAAGTCACCCTCCTGGGATTTGTCCATCCACCCGGCATCACCCCGTCCTAAACCCGGTCACGTCAAGTCTGCTCCCAGCCAACGCGGAGAAGGCGTGTCTGAATTTCATACAGAAACGAGCTAATACGGCAGATAAGGCACCCACGCTCACTTAGCTTGGTGTTAAACACGCCGTCCCCAACTGTGACTGAGCAGTTCCAAGTTTTCAGGGCGTCGCGCCCTATCTGAGCGTCAGGAGTGGGAGAGAGGCGGGTTGGGTGGCCAAGCTTGCGGCAGAGTCTAGCGGGTCCACACCCTGTTCAGGATCGGAGTGTGATGGGGAAGGTTCCTGGAAACAGTTTCTGATCCATTTCCAATTCTCACTCTGATACAACGTGCTAAAATAAAGTCCCTGACCCAAATCCCACCCCCTCTGGCCTCAGTTTGCTAGTTTCAAACTTAAGTACGTCTGGAACCTTCGCGTTGAAACGCTTGTCCGGTCTAATAATAATAATAATAATAATAATAATAATAATAATAATAATAATAATAATAATAATAATACTACTACTACTACTACTACTACTACTACTACTACTACTACTACTACTACTACTAATAATAATAATAATAATAACAATAACAATAATAATAACAATAATAATAGTAATAATAATTGGCACGGAGGCAGTTTCCTTTTCTCGAAGTGGGTATATGTCTAGGGGAGGAGAGAAGAGATGTTGATAGAGGGTTAAGTGGAATGGATTCCACCCGGCGTGTGTTGATTACGTGGAAGGTACTGCAGGAGAGCATGATGAGAACAGAGTCACAGAAGTCCCTAAAAAGAGTATAGACATATATGAATCTCTCGTTAATACCAGGACCCCTCCTTTGGTAGGATGGAATAGCTGTCGGTCCAGCGGGAAGTGCACTAGTCCACCTGGTGTGGCAAGGTTCGATCCTTTGATTGCTTATCGTGAAACAAAGGAGTTGAAAGTGTCATGGCTGAAATATATTCAGAAAGGAATATTATTTTAGAATAGACAGCAGAACACCATTCCCCATCTCAGAAGCAGATAAACTAGAGGTCATAGATCTCTGGATAGGAGATTTAGAGCAATCCTGGGGGATCCATTTTTCTCCCAGTGAGGAGTGAGCATCTGGACCACACTGCTGGAGAGAGCAGTGGAAGTAGATTTATTAACATCAATTAGGAAGTGTCCCGATGTAGAGTTGAATCATCCAGGCTTAGCTATCTACCGGTTAACTGCTGGAAGATCGGGTTGATACAGTTGGGTACCCAAAATTCGTCTCTGTGACAAGCGGCGTCAGAGAGGCCTAGTGTAATACAACGATCCTTAAGGTCAACATGCCGCACAGAGTTTGATCCCTTTCCCTCCAAAAATATCCTATTTTAGTTATTTCCTCGTTTTGTGTTGTGTCGTATCATGTAACAAATAATGTTGCAATGATGATGATTATTTTTGACTTATTTTCCTAACGAATTGATTTCCCTTTGTATTCTTCTGAGCAGTACCCTTACAGACCGGGTGACCTTACAGCCATTACTATCCATCACCGTGCTCCCATGGTTTTACATGACCCTGATCGGGGAGTTAGGCAGGAGCTTCGCCTTTCCCCTGGGGAATCTGCAGGCTAGCGAAGCGATGGGGAGCTTTATACCTGTTTCGTTGGAGGCGAATCTTTCAAATATCCTCAGTGCCGATGCCCCATCCAGTTCAGCTGGGAACATATTCAACGTGTTGGAATTACTTCATATCCTATTAAATCGCCCACAGCCCCAAACGCTCGAGTTTTTGGTACACCAAAAATGGAGCAAGGATTATGTGCAGTGACACTGTTCATGTGCCTCATGATTTTATACAACTCTGTATATGACACTATGTCTCGTACGGTCAACCGAATAGTGTCCTCTCTCGTTGAACCCTTCTGTATAACGTAGCTGTCTGATTCCAAGTTTCTATCCGTTTTCAGATCGGGGGAATGCTCGGAACAGTGGGGATGACGTCATCATACTGAGCATGATGAATGACTCTGCCGCGTACGTCTACACCCAGAGCAACGAGTCCGACATGTTGGCCATCGAATATCTCGCAACAGAGCGCAGATTTAATAAAACGCTTGACGACGCATGGAGGGATGCAAGTTCCCTACGACAAAACGATCCGCGGCTGAGCAAGGTCCCAGTGCCCCGGGGGCTCAAAGAAGAACACGTAGTCGCCGTAATTGCCTATACGCTTGAGACTGAATTGTACCGCCAGTTCAACGCGGCACTGAGGTTGTACGGCACCAACGACTCGATGTACGCGGAGAAATTTCCCTTCAAAAGTTTCCAGTACCTTCTATCCATTGCCCTCGAGAGACTGATAGAGGAGTTGGGTAAACCACCCCAGCCGACCTACAGGAGAATGAAAAAAACGTGCACTGGTAACGTGGGAGAAAGAATAAAATTTGGCACTTTTGCTTCGTCCTCTCGCAGCAAAGAGCACTATGAATTCGGAAGCAAAACAGTATTTACAATTTTCTCTCAGTACGGTGCCCAGATACAAAATTACTCGGCTGTCCCCGATCAGGAAGAGGTTCTGATTCCGCCATATGAAGCGTTCAAAATCACGAGTTACAAACGGCGCGATGACGGAGTTGATATTTCTCTCCAAAAGGACGGGAAGGCTGAGATCAAGGTAAGGGTAGAGAGGGGCAGTAATGGCGAGATGAGGGTGCTGCGGCATGAGGAGACATGCCCCTATAGGCGTGGTTGACAATTCTGACGCCGTTAGCTCTATTTCTGCGAAGATATAGATAGTGTATGGATGTGGAGGTTCTATCAGGTTCTATAAAGAGCAGATTCCATGTACGGCAAATATTAGACCAACATTTCCTGTCCCAGACTTCTCGTCGGATTTTTTTCTGAACTTCCTAAAACGGGTGCCTCGGTTATAAGATTCTTCCACACTCGCAGCAAACTGGTCCTATCGTCTTTCTGTCTTCTGTCCTATGTGCAGCTTCCTTTGATGTCGCGCCGACGGGCCAGACTCACTTCTCTGTCTGTGCTCCACATAATTCCCCTGATTCGTCCATCTCCAGCCTGTTCAAAGAGAAATTTCGTGGCTGTGTGCGAGAGTTCTGAAGCTTCACCTGCCCTCTGAGACGCGGTTGCAAATGAGAGCATCTCGCTTGCTTTTTTAACCACCCTAGGTATCTCTTCGTTAACTTCCAGTGTCCATGTGCTCCTGCAGTCTGATCTACTCCCAGGAACTAGCCACTCGCTGTGTGCTGTCCAGACTCCCCAGTCCCCACACACACACACACACACACACACACACACACACACACACACACACACACACACACACACACACACACACACACACACACACACACACACACACGCGCGCACACACACACACACACGCGCACACACACCTTCCCATTTTTCCTGATTGCTTTTCATTTGCTCCCTCGCAGCCTATCTCAGTCACTGGACAAGATCACCCCGCGGGCGCAGGCGGCGCTTACAACAGTAACTCTATTCCTGTTTCCTGCGATGTTCTTATTGACGACCATTCCCTACTTAAATACACATCCAAACCCATGGGGTGTAAATGGTTTCGGGATATTTTAAATGTTAAAGCTGGACTTCAGTCTGCTTTAAGGAAAGTGAACTGGACAGGCTCCATGCTTGTTGACCCGGCCAATACAAATGCATCACGGATTTGGAACCTCCAGTTGCGGGCATGTTAGCGTAACACAGGGGAAGACGATGCACTCGGTTAACTCTATATTTTGTTCCTCTTGTGTTAAGTTGAGAGAGCACCGAGAGTATGTCTGTGGTATTCAGCTGTGCGTCACCCCCTCCGCTGCAAAACCCGACGGTTTTTGTGTTCCTATTTTATCTTCTCACACCACTATCGTTTGTACCGCGCTGATGACATCTGATCGAGGGAAGTGCAGACGAATGTACTTTGGGAGCTCAAAGGAGGCAGGGCAATACACAGCGAGTGACAAATTCCTGAGACGAGGTCAAAGTACAGATACTATTTCAGTTACTATCGTATTTTAACACACACAACCACCGCAAAAATGGATGGTTAATGTGGTTGTCTGTGCGTGTTGGGGTGGGGTGAGGTGTTCATTTATTTCTATGTTTTCACAATTCCCCTATAAATACTGGAATCTTAAAATCTCAGGCGATAAACAGGTTTTGGCATACCCAAACCGTCTCTACAGATACCGACAATAATTCCACAATGAAAGTCACTTTGCTCACGTATCTTCCCCTTTCTGATGCTTGCTCTGAATATCAACTGAATCTCTGGACCATGTTTGCCAGTAGTCACGCTCTGAATTGTTCCCTCATGATTGGCTGCTTAGATATTTGTGCACGAACTAGCGGGTAGAGGCAACGGAGTGCATGAATAGAACCGTCTTCAAAACAATACCAGGTAATTTCTGGGACGCCATGGTGTTAGATTGCTTTATTTAGGGTTAAATTGGATATTTAGGTCCATGTCTAAAGAGGACCCCGCTACCTGGCGATTATGTGCTTGCTATTTGGCAGATTTTTAATTGTATTATGTTATCTATTATCGATTTGTCAATCTAGATCCTGCTGATAAATTCCAGTTGTAGATTCCAAGATCTGTAAACGCTTATTACGCTCCATCATTGTCACGAAGGCGGGTATACTCTGCAAATATTATTGAAATAAAAATATAAAGTCTCAATTCTGTATCATATATTACTGCATAAGTTTTGTTTTATATTGATTAATCCTAAACTGCCTGTCTAAAACATGTTAGTATCAGTTGCCGGTTTGTTTAGGTTCCTAGATCATTCGAACGAATGGAGGACCACGGGGTGACCGAACAAAAAGTGATGGTAGACGGACAGTCGCGAGTAATAGCATCCACATTTATCGTGAGCCAATCACGAGTGTTTATCCTGCGGACAGTGGACGGACCAAGAAATACAGAATGCCTCTATCTGCCCATGTACCCAGCCACGATTTATCTCAGACCGGTTATTCAGGGGACTATTCAGGTAGCGAGAAACGGGTGACAGTAATCACTTTCGACCAGATTATCAAAGAAAAGCATTTCCCTTCACTGGCGTTTACTATGGACAAGAACAGTCACTCATTGGCGGAACGGTAGCCCAATAACCTTGTGTCTGAAAAGGAAAGCCGGTCGCTTGTTCCAAGGCCAGCGGAGGGCGCTCGTGAACAGCAACATTGCCGTTGAGAGTCGAACAGTCACAAGACACAGGAGCAGGGTCTTTGTCCAGTATCCCCAAGCGGACTGTCACTATCTTCTTTACACCAGTGCCTCCACAGTCACTTATGCCTCGATGGTTCATGTTCTGATTCATATATATATATATATATATATATATATATACTTTTTTTTGGAAGTGTGTCCCTAGGGTAGTCAGCTCTGGATTTCAGACTCTTCACCTGTGCGTCTGCTCTGGTCATCTACGGTGTTCGCTTCGCTGCTCCCAGTGTGACCTCTTGTGTATCGGTGAGACCCAATGTAGAATAGGAGACAGCTTCGCCCAGCACCTGCCCCGACTATATCTACAACTGGAGACCGTCAGAAATAAAATCGGTTTCTTCCAGTGTCCAAAGATATAAATTCGACTTCCCATTCCAACATGTCCATCCGTGGCCTGCGCTCCTGTCGAGATGAGGCCACACTCAGGTTGGAAGAGCGAAACCTTTTATTCCGTCTGGGGAGCATTCAACATCTATTTCTCGAACTTCTGGTACTGCCTCCTCTTGTTCACCTTTCCCCAACCCCTTTTCCCTCTCTCAACATCTCCTCACATGTCGATTGTCTCGCACTGTTGTTCCTCCACCTTTCTTGTCATCCATGGACTACTATCTTCTCCTGTTAGATTCCCCTTCTGCAATCCGCTTCCCAGCACTTTCCTTCACCCCTCCCCCTCTCTCGGTTTCCAATATCACCCTAAGGTTTTCCCTGTCCTCCGGCTAACTTCTATCCCCGACTATGTCTACGTCATCCGCGTACTACAGTCCTGCTGAAGATTCTCGGACCGAAACATTGACTGTTCGCTCTTTTTCGCCCGTCCAGCTGAGTTCCTCCAGCAGTTTGTGTGTCGTGATTTGTATTACAAAATCGTGCCTCTCTGTCAGCAGGATCCCAACGAAACGGAGGAACAGAGTTCAACCTGTATCGAGCCAGTCATATTCGAACCATCCGCGTTCAGTAAAAAGAAAGTTCATGAATTCACAGAAACACGGGACATTGTCGACGATCATGCAGGGTTCCTATGTGAAATGACTTAATAATTATTGTCTTTTATACTGTGTTTCAAGTAGCGAAATACAACAATGATAATGATACAAATAGATCGGGATTACGTTAACAACGGTTAATGTATACAGAAACAGACTCCGAGTAACATGTGCAATCTGAGCCTCCCAAACTCTTATTAACTTAACAAGAGGAAAAAGTCCCCTAAAAAGTCCCCCTAAAATAACAAAATATAAACAAAACTAAACAAAAGCCGGGCTTCCAGGTTTCATCGGTTAAAATCATTATTTGTCATTACCTTCGTTCCTGAATACAGGAAGAGAAAGCAATTGAGAAGGATTCGGTAAACGTCAGCTTACATCATATGAAATTGTTGAATAAATGGTTTCTTCAAATTTCTTCAGTTTTCTTCAAATTTAACCCAAGGGTCGATAGTGCCACTCCTATTTTCTCCCATTTCTCTACTGGTAAAGATACCTGAAGTTCTCTTTCCCATTCATTCTTAATTTCATCAAATGTACCTAGACGTTTTGACGTAATCAGATCATAAATAATTGCTATTAAACTCTTCTGATAGGGGATTAAAACTATTTTTTTCCTGTAATTTCTGTTTGATGTGATACCGGGAAAGTAGGTAATATATTATTCAAAAATTGTCTAATCTGTAAATATCTGAAAAAAGTGATATAGGCAAAATATATTAGGCAACTATTCAAAAGATATAAGACAGTTATCCATGAATAAATCACGAAAACATTGTATTCCCTTCGTTCTCCATAAAAAGAAAAGCTTGATTATCTCTGGATGGTTGGAAGAAAAAAATAGATATAATAGTTCTTGATAGGATAAATTAATACAATCCAAAAAATTACGAAATTTAACCATATTTGCATTGTATGTTTAATATTGGATAAGTCATATTTCTATTCAGTTTAGTAAGTGCAAAGGGAAGCGAGGCCCCTAAGAGAGAAGTCAAATAACCCCTGTGCGGACTCGTGCTCGAGGTTCACCCATCGTGGGCATTGAACTTCATCCAGATCTTATGTCCAGAACATTAAATATGGAATATTAATTGCCCAGTAATAGAATCTTATATTCGGTATTGCCAAACGGCCATCTTTTTTCTTCTGATTTTTGTAAATATTTCTTACTTAACCTAGGATTTTTTATCTGCCATATCTATGAAGAAATTTTTAGAGTGAATAATATCAATAAAGGATTTAGAAATGATAATTGGTACCCCCTGAAATAGATACACAAATTTAGGTGAAATAATCATCTTCATAGTATTAATTCTACCAATCCAAAGGACAATGGGGACCATTTCGTAAGTTTAACGTGATCGATTAAGCTAAAAAGATAACTTTTAATAGATCCTTATGCTTCTTAGTAATTTTATTACTAAGTCAGTTAATTAATCAGTAACCAGCCTCAATGATGATTGTCTATAGAATGGAGCTTGCATATTTAAAGCGAAAAGCTCACACTTATTAAGATTCAATTTATAACATGCAAGACTACTAAACTGAGTAAATAGTGATATTATTGCAGGAATGGATTTCTATGGCTCAGAGATATATAGTGATACAGTGATACCTGATGTAACACATTCCCACGAATAATGCCAAATATATTGGGGGAACCACGAAGAGCGATTGGCAAGGGTTGCAAGCCAATATCAAATAGTTAGGGACTTAACAGTCAGCCCTGTCTAGTACCTCGAAAAAGCCTGAAAAAAAGAGAATCTCCGATTATTGGTAAGTACTGCAGCCAAAGTTGTATGATATATCAATTTCATCCAAGCTGGCTAACTTTGAGGAGATGCGAAAGGATTTAGAAGGAGTGGATTGGGACAATTCCTTTTCTGGGGAGGATGTAATAGAGAAATAGAGGTTGTTTAAAGGTGAAATTTTAATGGTACAGAATATTCATGTTCCTGTTAGATAGAAAGGAAAGGTTAAAAGTTAGAGCGAGCCATGGTTTTCAAGGGATATTGGAAACTTGGTTAGGAAAAAGAGAGAGATCTACAATAAATACAGCATGGAGTAAATGAGGTGCTCGAGGAATATAAAGAATGTAAGAAGAATCTTAAGAAAGAAATTAGAAAAGTTAAAATAAGATACGCGGATGCTTTGGCAAAATCAGAAACTGTAACAAAAAACTGTCACGAGCCGAAGCAAAGCGATAATTAGTTCTGCAGAAAATGGCGGGTTTGCTGAAATGATCTCGTTATCTCGGCCCAACGGCTTGTTGACCGGGTTTACTGGTTTGGGCGAGGTCCAACAGAGCTAATTAATTCAGCAAAGGCGTGGAATGTGTTCACCTTCCACCGCATCCAATCGGAGAGTGTTTCAGTCTGGTCAGGTGACTTCGTGCCAGCAATACTGAATTGCGTCAATTGAACTCATAAGGAGTGTTTTAAAATCAGGAAGTTCGAATGCAAAGCCCGGAGAACTCCGGAGATCACCCACCGCAAAAAAGAGCTCCCATGCCAGAGGCTGGAAAAGGAAAGGACAGGTCGTCTGGCCAACGGCAGATTCCCTCCTTCGATGTTATAAATTGGAAGAGTGGACTGAGTGAGTACAGCGTGTTTGCAAACTCGTTCAGTTGATGAATGAAGGGAGACAGATCAGTAAGAAGGCAGTATCTTTTTCTAACCCCACCCCCTTCCCCCCGAGGATTGACATGTCCCGTCCCAGAATTCACGCAATTAAGGTGAGAGAGTATAGTTTCCAAGAGATGTGAGCGGCGAATTATTTATACAGATTGCCTGGACTGCTGTGCCTGGAGTGGTCGTAGAGACTGAGACATTCGGGAATTACAAGAGCCGTTTGACGGGCACAGAAGTGTGAGCCAGTGGGAGGATGCAGACATTATGAAAAGCAGAAGATGTTGATTGAGTTGGGAGTTTGGTCACGAATGTCTTTCGGTCTTCTGAACATCCTGGGACGAAGGGCCTGTTCCCGTGGCGTACTGCCCGGGTATAAGCTGTCACGGAGAGGCCCGTCAAAGCGGAACGGTTCCCCAACTTCATCGGACTGTGAATTGGTTCACACGGTTCCACAGGGGAGAGTACACGAGTAAAATTAACAGGGAAGTGTTTGGGCGTAATTAGACATGGGAGGACAGGGTTCAAAGTCCAGGGGAGAGGGTGTGGAGGTCAATGGATCTGCGAACTGTGAGGCAGAAATCATTCTACTACAACGGAGGATTGAAACAACAGGAGACAGTCAGAACAGAACTAGACACTAGAATACTACAGCACTGTACAGGCCCTTCGGCCCTCGATGTTGTGCCGAACCATTTATTCCTTTAAAAAATGTACTGAAACTACACTACCCTGTAACCCTTTATTTTTCATTCATCCATGTGCCTGCCCAAGAGGCTCTTAAATACCCCTAACGTTTTAGATTCCACCCCCATTCCTGGCAAGTCGTTCCAGGTACCCACAACCCTTTGTGTAAAACACTTACCCCTGATGTCTCCCCTAAACTTCCCTCCCTTAACTTTGTACATATGCCCTCTGGTGTTTGCTGTTCTTGCCCTGGGAAACAGGCACTGGCGATCCACCCTATCTATGCCTCTCATAAGCTTGCTCGCTTACTCATAACACAAAGCGTTCAGATTAAACAGAGCTACAGATATTGTGTCTCCCTTCGCTCACAACCTCGGGAATGAAAGAAGATCTTTTCTATGGCCAGTGTGTTTGAGGATGGGAGATCGCAGATGTCGGGTGCGCCACCGAGCTTGGCGGCTCACGGGATCGGACGGGGAGACAGTCAGAGAAAGATTTACACGGCTTGCAGGTGTTCGGGGGTTCGTGGTGCAACTGCCTGGGTAGGTTGAGAAGGGAAGCCCGAAATGGTAGCGGGGGAGGAGGGGGTGACCTGTGCAGTCAGGGCAAAACAGAGTGGGAATGAGAGAGGTTTGCAGTAAAGGGGAACACTGACAGAAGAAGGGTGCGCCGAGATAAGCAAGAGAAGGGGCAGAGATAAGCAGGGAATGGAGGCTGAAGGAAAGTGATAAGAGTGAACGGTTAAACGAGAAAGGAAGACAAACAGAAGAAACATAAGGCAAGCTACAGAGAGGCAGATGAGCAAAGAAACTAAAGAACACAAAGGCTGCAGTCTTGTGGATTTCAGTTCTCCTCGCGGTATTTCGTGAACAAGTGACCGAAGGTTTACCTTGGTCCTGTGAACATGCCCAAGAGTATCTCGTTTCTTTAGGTAACTGATAGCACCAGACTTTCCCCACTTTCCAGAATAAGCCTGGAAGACAAAGGGAGATCGACCTGCCTTTCAACATTAATTTGTACTTAATATCCCCATTCTCCGATGGCAGTGATGACGTAGGCGCATGGTCTGAGATCGGAAAGGTGGGGAGGTTTTAAGTTCAGAAGCGGTGTCAGGAGTTCAGGCCGGGTGGCGGCCAATAATGCAAACGGGATTGCGAGGAACAGTTGGTAAGTTTAAAGTTCAAAGTAAATTTAAGTGAACCAAACGCTCAGTGATGACACCAGATACTAACCAGAGTTTCGTTTTGTTACGGGCGTTCACAGTAAATAGAGAGACTAAAGCACAACTAAAGGACGGGCAAACAACGAATATGAAAGAGACAGCAAATGATATAAACACAAAAACTGAAAAATAATAATGTAACAATAATTAAAACACATAGGTAATAAATTTTGATAACATGAGTTATGGAGTCTGGGAAGTGAGTCCATCGGCGTGGTATCAATTCAGTATTGGAGTGTAAGACCATAAGATATAGGAGCAGAAGTAGGCCATGCGGCCCATGGAGTCTGCTCCTCCATTCAATCATGAGCCGATCCAATCCTTCCAGTCATTCCCACTCCCTTACATTCTCTCCATACCCTTTGTTGCCCTGGTTAATCAAGTACCTATATATATATCTCTGCCTTTAAAAAATTCCCAATGACGTGGCCTTTTCAGCCTCCAGTGGCAACAAATTCCATAGATTTAACACCCTCCGACTGGTAATCTCTCAGCATCTCTGCTCTAAATGGATGTACTTCAATCATGAGGTCGTGCCCTCTTGTTCTAGACTACCTTAACACGGGGAAAAAACTTTGCCATATCTAATCTGTTCTGGCTTTTTAGCATCCGGAATGTTTCTATGAGATCTCCCCTCATTTTTCTGAACTCCAGGGAATACAGCCCAAGAGCTGCAAGACGTTCCCCATACGTTAACCCTTCCATCCCTGGAATCATTTTCGTGAATCTTCTCTGAACCCATATACAAGATCAGTATGTTCTTTCTAAAATAAGGAGCCAAAAACTGCACTCAATACTCCAAGTTTGGTCTCGTGAGTGCCTTAAAGCGCAAAAACTTCACATCCCTGCTGTTATCTTCTATACCTCTAAAACGAATGCCAACATTGCATTCGCTTTCTTCACCATTGACTCAATCTGGAGGTTAAACTATAGGATATCTTGCACAAGGACTCCCAAGACCCATTGTATCTCTACATTTTGAATTCTCTGTGCATCTAAGTAATAGTCTGACCGTTTATTTCTTTTACCAAAGTGCACGACCATTCACTTTTCAACTTTGAATTGCACTTGCCACTTCTTTGCTTAAACCCCTAACCATCTAAGTCTCTCTGCACACTCTCTGTTTCCTCAACACTACCCGCTCACCCACCTATCTTTGAATTTAGCCACAAATCCATTAAGCCCATAGTCCAAATAATTGACAAGCATCCTAAAAAGCAGCGGTCCCCACACCAACCCCTGGGGAATTCCACTGGTAACTGGCAGCCAGCCAGAATAGGATCCCTTTATTCCCACAGTCTCTTGTCAGCAGATCAAACAATGCTCCAGCCATGCTATTAACTCCCCTGTAATTCGCTGGGCTAAGCAACCTCATGTGCGGTACCTTGTCAAAGGCTTTCTGAAAATCCAAGTACATCACATCTACTGCATCCCCTTTGTCTACCCTGCTTGTAATTTTTTCAAAAAATTCAGTAGGGTTGTCAGGCAGGATTTTCCTTTCAGGAAACCATGCTGGCTTTGGCCTACCTTGTCATGTGCCTCCAGGTACTCCTTAATCCCACCCCCAACAATCGATTCCAGCAACTTCCCGATCACCATGTCAGGCTAATAAGTCTATAGATTCCTTTCTGCTGCCTCCCACCCTTCTTAAATAGCGGAGTAACATTTGCAAATTTTCCAGCCATTCGGTACAGTGTTGAATATGTCGATTCTTGAAAGATCGTTGTTAATGCCCACGCAATCTCTCCTGCTACTCTCTTCAGAATCTAAGTGTGCATTCCATCAAGTCCAGGAGATTTATCCACCCTCAGACCACTTAGCTTCCTGAACACCTTTTCAGTTATAATTGTCTAGTCAACATACTTCACTTCCCTGACTTCTTGAACGCCTGGTGTACTACAGACGCCATCCGCTGTAAGGACTGATGCAAAATACGTATTGAGTTACTCTCCATCTCTGCGTCTCTCATTTTCTTTTGGTTCTATAGCTACCCTCGACTCACTTTTACCCTTTATATACTTAAAAAAAAACTTCTATTATCTTCTTTGATATCAGTCGCCAGCTTCCCTTCTTAATTCATCTTTTCCGGCCGAATGACCTTCTTAGTTTCCTTCTTCAAGTTGTTCAAGAGTTCCCAATCCTCTATCATCCCACCACGTTTAGCTTTCTGCTATGCCCTGTCTTTTGCCCTTTGGTCTGACTTCAATGCCAGCCACGGTAGCGTCCTTCATCCATTCGAAAATTTCTTCTGATTTGGAATATATCTTTCTTGCAATTCCATCTTTTTTTTTTTTGCAGAAACTCCAGCCTTTGCCATTCTGCTGTCCTACCTGCTCGTGTCCCTTCCCAGTCAACTTTGGCCAGTTTCCCTCTCATGCCATTGTAATTTCCTTTATTCCACTGAAATACTCACGCGCTGTTTTGTGTTTTCTCCTTCTCAAAGTTCAAAGTGAACCCGATGATATCGTGGTGACTGTTCCCGAAGGGATCCTTAACCTTCGGCGCTACTATCACATCCCGGTCATTGCCCAAAGTTTGTAAAGTGAGCCTGGTGCTTGAGCGGTAATAATTTCCCGTAAGCTTGCTGGTGTCGGATTTGGGGTTCATTGTCTCCTTCCTAGTAACAGGCGCGAAGAGAAATCATGGCCAGGATGTTGGGGATCATTGTCTGTGGATGCCACGTTTGTCAAGGTTTATGTTCAGATACAGTCGCACGAAAACATAGAGAATCAGAATGATCGAGTTAAACTTACAGATTAATTAGACAGATAAACTAAATCAAACATTGAATAACACAAAGGCACGGAGAACTAAAATCGAAACCAGAAACACTCCAATCTAAGATTGCCATCGACGCATTACTCAACGGATAGCATTGCCCTTTTAAAAACATCCGAGGGCTGGGAGGAATTCGCATTCAACTCTCAAATACCAGAAAAAAATAAACCACAAAAAAAAAATCAGGTTAATGAGGGCGTAATGCTAGGTTAGGCTGACCCCCGCTAACCGCCAACAAGACAAAGGTACTATAATCTGAAAGAAATCAGGATCTCCCAGTGGCCACCTATTTAAATTTTCATTCCCATTCCCATCCCCCCACGTCAATCTGTGGCTTCCTTTACTGTTGCGATAAGCTCACACTCGGGCTGGAGGAGAAATACCTCACATTCCGTCCGCTTAATCTTCAACAGTCTGTTGGCATGGACATCGATTTCTGGAACTTTCAGTAAATGCCCCTTCACTCCCTCACCATTCCCCTTTCCTATTTCCCTCTTCACCTTATCTCCTTACCCTCTTGTCTGGTGTTCCTCTTCCTTCGCATTTGTCCATGCTGTTCTGTCCTTTCCCATCAGATTTCTAAAAGACAATCAGTCGATAAGACGTAGGATCAGAATTCGTCCATCTGGCCCAGCGAGTCTGCTCCGCCATTCAATCATGGCTGATACTTTACTCCTCCTCAACCCCAATTCCCGGCCTTCTCCCCGTAACCTTTGATCCCAAGTTCAATCAAGAACTCATCAATCTCTGGCTTAAATACACCCAACGAATTGGCCTTCACAGCAACACCACCCTTTGACTAAACAAATTTCTTCGCACCTCTGTGTTGAAAGGGCGCCCCTCTATCATTTTCTCCAGCTCCTTGTCGAATCCACCTGTCGAATTAACAGCTCTGTGTTTCGCCCCTTTTCAGCATTCCCACGCAACCTTGTGTTTCTTCCATCTCCCCCCAACATCTTCGTACCCTGACTCCAGCTTTGTATTCCCAGTCCAGATGAAGCGTCTCTGCCTGAAACGTCGACTCTGTACTATTTCCCATTGATGCTGCCCGGCCTGTTCAGTTCATCCAGGTGTGTGTGTGTGTGTGTGTGTGTGTGTGTGTGTGTGTGTGTGTGTGTGTGTGTGTGTGTGTGTGTGTGTGTGTGTGTGTGTGTGTGTGTGTGTGTGTGTGTGTGTGTGTGTGTGTGTGCGCGTGTGTTGCGTGTCTTTCCAGCATATGTAGATTTCCCTTCTGCATAAGTATGGTCTCGTTTTCGTGACAAATTGCCCGTCTCTGCAGTCCGTGTCGATGTGCTCAAAGGCGGGGAGTGCTGTACCCACGATGGATTGGGCCGTATGAACTGCAACTGAACTGTTGGTTTATCTTCCAATGTCAATGCCGATGCCGATCCCCCACGTCGTCCTCCTGTTCCCGAAAAAGTCACCCACTTGTGACCACAGAAATGAGGATGCCTCCTTCAGTGGTGGAATTATCCACCCCAGACCAGGGTTAAACACACCGATCGCTCCCCACCAGTCACCCCTTTGTCCACACTGTGAGCAGAAACCACTCCCTCGTCGTGGGTACACAAAGCTCACCAGTGTCCTCCTTGCCTCTGGAGTCGTGTGTCTCCTGTGGTGTGTCTTGTGTGTCTCTGGTGTGTGTCTGATTAAAAAGTCAACTGACCTTGTATATATCCCAGTGCGGAACACGAACTGTCCATCATATAGCTCCGCCTTTTAGTTTCCAAGGCAACTCCCAGGCTTTCTGTTCCTCTCTCTCTCTCTGAAAGAGCACCCGTTCTCTCACTCCCTCTCTTTTAAATGAACAATCCATATTAGAATAATCCTTCCGATCTCGCTACAGAAAAAGCGAGAAAGCAATAGAGACACTGAAAAAGAGATAGAAGAGAGAGAGTGAAATGGAAAGAGAGAGAGAGAGAGAGAGAGAGAGAGAGAGAGAGGAATGGATGGGACTACAATAGGATCAGGGGCTTCAAAGGAACTAGACAACGCATTCAAACATCTACTGCAGCACACTGATCTTATTATTCTGTACTTTCTGGATTATTGTCATGCAGGTCTTATCTGAGAGCAAGAATCACTTTGCCAGCCAGTGTATCAAGAAGGAAAAAGACAATTCCATCGCTGCTTCCATCCTAAGCAGGGAATAAGTTAATCCTTTTCCGGAGAATGGAGACAACACGACTATTTTCATGGATTCTGATTCTCTTTTCTACCACGTGCCATCTGAGTAAGTCTCTATTTTAAATTGAAGACGACGGGTAGGAATTTGTGAAATTTGCAAACGATTATGCACAGTGGCCTTATTTTAACCCTGACCCTTATTCAAAAGCTGGATGCTGAAAGAGGTGTGGCCGGTATTTCCAGGTATTGCAAGGAATACGTTCCACTAAATCACAGTTAAACAGACCCCTTAATAATTCCAGTTTTTAAGAAGCGAAATCGCAACTTTCGTAATCCAGTTGGGAACATATTCTTAAATTTTGGTAAAATCCAGATCGGATCCATTGGATCACCACGCACATTCGAGTCACTCTCCTGCGATTTGTCCACCCATCCGGCATCATCCCGTCCGAAACCCGGACGTGTCAAGTCCGCCCCCAGGAACGCGGCGAGGGTGTGCGTCGAATTCATAAGGGGGCGAACTAAGCCTTTCCAGCTCACTTTCTTTAAGCGCTCGACACTCCGTTATCATCTCCCCTGTGATTCATCAGTTGGAAGTTTTCAGGGCAGTCGGAGAGGGGTGTGAAGCAGATTGCGGTAATCAAGCGGGCAACAGTCCAGAGCTTCTACCCCCTGTTAATGCTCGGAGTGTGATGGGAAGGGCTTCTGTAAGCTGTTCCTGACACATTTCCAGTTCTCACTGTGACACAACGTGCTGGGATAAAGTACCGGATGGAAATCCCACCCACTATGGCCTCACTATGCTGTCTTCCGAGACTGACTATGTCTGGAGAAGCCTCGGCGGTATCGATTTCATCCGGCGGGGGTTGAGTATGTGGAATGCACTGCCGGAGAGCATGATGGGAACAGAGTCATAGAGGTCACTTCAGAAGAGTATAAACTTTATATCATCCATTGCTTAATACCCGGACCGCACCTTTGGAAGGATGTGATAGCACCAAGTGTAGTGGGAGGAGGATTCATTGCCTGGGGAGGCAAGTTTCGGTTCTTTGATTGTTTACTCTGGAGTTGAAAGGGACATGGCTGAAACATATATCGAAAGGAATATTATTTTGCGATCGACCGCAGAAACCCCTTCCCCATCTCAGAAGCAGATAGACTGGAGCTGGGAGATCTAAGGATGGAAGATTTAGAGCGGCCCTGCGGGATCCCTTCTTCACCCAGACAGGTGAGAGCATCTGGGACACACTGCTGGGGATCAGCAGAGGAAGCAGATTTCCGAACATCATACAGGAAGTGTCCAGACGCAGAGCTGAATCATCCAGGCGTCGGTATCTACCGCCTAACTGCTGGAAGATGGGTTTGGAACAGGTGGGGGCCCAAAACCCAACTCTCCGACAATTGGGGTCAGAGAGTGTGACACGGCGCGGGAACAACCGGACATTAAGGCCGAGAGTCCGATCAGAGTTTGGTTCGTGTCTCTCCAAAGAAGTCCTGTCTTTGTTTACTCTCTGTTTACCATCGTGATGTCGGCGACGATGGTCACATGACTATGATTGTTCTTTACTTTTTTCCCCCAAAGGAAGTGGGTTGCCGCCGCATTCCTCTGGACAATTCCTTTTCAGGCCGGGTGACCACAGGCATTTCTGCCCACCAGCTGCTGCAGCGGCTTCAGGTGACCTTGATCGGGGATCTACGCAGGTTCGACATTTGTCCCCCGGGTGGTCTATAGGCTGGCGAGGGGAGAGGGACTTTAACAAGACCTTTAGTGAAGACGTATCTCCAGTCCGTCTAAGTCTGTCCATGTACCTGTGCAATGACGCTTCAAATTTCCTCGCTGCGGCGGCTCCGTCCGGGTCATATGAAAGCACGTTCTCTGTGGTGGGAAATTCCCGGGCGGTTTCCCATTAAATCGCCTTCAACCCCAAACCTTGTTCTTCATGATGCACCAGAGCTCGGGAAAGGACTGTGGGCTGTCGCGCTCTTTATGCCCCTCTTAAGCTTATACAACTCTAGATATTCACCTGTGTCTCTCCCTCCTCCCCCAACCCACCTGCCGCCCCAACACACACAAGGTCTAACGAATAACGTCCTGTCTCGTTGAAACCTTCTGCATAACGCAGCTCTCTGATGCCAAGTTCCGATCCGTTTCCAGGTCGAGGGAATGCTTGGAACAGTGGGGATGACGTCATCATACTGAGCATGATGGAGAACTCTGCCGCTTATGTCTACAGCCAGAGCGACGAGTCCGACATGTTGGCCATCGAATATCTCGCAACGGAGCGCAGATTTAATAAAACGCTTGACTACGCATGGAAGAAGGCAGTTAATAAACGAAAAAATGACCCGCGGCTGAGCAAAGTCCCAGTGCCCCCGGGGCTCAAAGAAGAACACGTGTTGGCCATAATTGCCTATACGCTTGAGACTGAATTGTATAGACAGTTAAACGCGGCACTGAGGTTGTTCGGGGCCAACGACTGGGTGTACGCGCAGAAATTTCCCTTCAAAAGTTTCCAGTACCTTCTATCCGTTGCCCTCGAGAGACTGAGAGAGGACTTGGGCAAACCACCCCAGCCGACATACAGAAGAATGACAATAAGGTCCATTGGTAAGGTGGGAGATAGAATAAAATTTGGCAGTTTTGTTTCGTCCTCTCGCAGCAAAGAGCACGATGAATTTGGCAAGGAAACAATATTTACAATTTCCTCTCAG
>NW_026781307.1:772517-810125 GCF_030144855.1 Hypanus sabinus
ATGATGCCTTAATGTAACAGACCAGTGCAGGTAGGGAAGCAAATGTTCCCTGAATATATGCCGGATTTCTGACTCTCTTTTTGCTGAGAACATCTCCTCCCAATTCATGTTTCCAGGTTTCTGCCGAACAGTATCGTATTTCCCCCTACCCCGAATGAATGTTTGACCGTATTTTCTGCCCCCTAACCCTTCTCCGGACCACGACCAACAAAACGTTCTCCAACCGGCAGATCTGATACCTGACCAGGCTCATTTCCGAAGACCAGATTACTTCGACGCTAAACCAGAGTACCCTCGGGTCAGCAGTAGGAGCCAGGTCACCGCCAGTCTGCTCCTGACTTCCAGCTCAATTCCTCTCGTCTGTTCCATATCCAGCAAGACGCTTTTCCAAAGGACCTAAAGCAACTAAAATATTTGGTCTCGACTCTTCTACATCCATTCACTGAATGCGAGTCTTCTGATCAAGTGCAAACTGTCCATCGAATAAAGGTTCGTTCGGACGTATAAATCCTTATTTAATGCCCTGGTTCGTATTTTTTTAAACTTTGATGCTGTTATGTGCTTTCCTCTGCAAGCTGTTTTTTTTTTTGTTGGAAATTAAAGGAAAGCAGGGGAAAGCGCAGCGGCCATCGTCGCAAAGGTCGTCCTCTGAGTGGACAGACGCAGGGGGATGATATTTCGGGTCTTGGCGGCTTCAGAAAGGAGAGGGGTTCACCCAGAGAAAGCACAGGAAAGAAAGGCGCAAGTTTTCTTTCTCCACTTCTTCATGTCAGCTCGGCTGTGCTGGGCCGACACGCAGCATATGTAATGCTCCACGTTGGGTACGTGGGAAGGCAGAGAGTCCTGCAACATCTGCAACCGCTACAACTGCGAGAAGCGCACACAGCAGCAGCTTCCCACAAACCTCACGGGAGCTGGAACTGGATTATTCGAAGGAGCAAGAGGTGGTCGATAGGACTGATGCAGGTTGTTACATCCAAGTTGCAGGTCACAGGATACTGTGTGCCGTTCAGGAGGAGGGAAGGGGTTAAGTAGCCAGTGCAGAGTACCCCGCTGTCCCACCTGAACAACAGGTATATCACTTTGGATACTGTCGGGGTGCAGGTGGTTTTGGGAGTGACCGAACAGAGGAAAGACATAGTGTTTGGGTCTCTGGTGCTCAGTCTGCCTCTGGGACTCCTCCCTCTTCATCATGCTGTGATCTCGATCCGAGATATCCCGGACCCTGACACCCAGGAGACAACATACCTCCAGCAAATCTCGTCATCGCCCACAGAGCCTCGTTTAACTAATGAATCGCCAAACATCGCGGCTTGCCTGTTCTTCCTGTCCCACTAGACTCCCTGCACCTTCAACCCGTCAACGCTTCCAGCTGTCAGCTTCTTCATTCTCGTCACCTATGACAGGCACATTAAATGTCTCCTGCTCTTGCCTCTCAGCTGTCACTTTGCACTGATCACATCACCCCCCCTCCGCCCCTTTGTTTTATTATTCGCGCATCGGCTGGTGTAGAGAGGGCCAGTCGGTTTGCGGGTACTAGGCAAAGACCCTGCTCCTGTGTCTTGTGATTGGCTGACTCCCTCTGGCATGTTGGTGTGCACGAGCGCCCTCCGCTGGTGTGCGAAGTTGTGCCCCCTTTTTTTTCAGACACAATGTTATTGAACAGCATTCCGCGAATGATGGACTATCTTTGTTCCCTAGTAGACGTCCGTGAAGGGAAATGCTTTTCTTTGATAATCTGGTCACTCGTTTCTCCCCACCTGAGTAGTGTCCTCAATAACCGGTCTGAGAAAAATTGTATCAAAAACTGTTTATCTCCTGAGATTTTAAAACTCCGGGTTTATAGGAAATTGTGCAAAACACAGACGTGCATGAACACCTCCTCCACCCCCCCCCTCCCGCCCCAACACTCACACACAACCGCACGAACCATACATTTTTCAGGCGGCTATGTGTGTTAAAATGCGATAGTAACTGAAACAGCATCTGTGCTTTGATCCCGTCTCGGGAATTTGCCACTCTCTGTGTATTGTTCAGCATCGTTACAGCTCTCAAAGTTCATTCGCCTGCACCTCTCAGATTAGATGTCATCAGCGCGGTACAAACAATAGTGGTGTGAGAAAATGAAATATGAACGCAAAAGCCGTGGGGCTGTACAGCGGAGAGGGTGCCGCACAGCAGGTCCACAGGCATACTCTCGGTGCTCTCTTAATTTAACACAAGAGGAACAAAATATAGAGCCGACAGGGTGCATCGTCCTCCCCTGTGTTACGGTAAAACGCCCGCAATTGGAGATTCCAAATCCGTGATGCATTTGCGTTGGCCGGGTCAACAAGCATGGAGACTGTCCAGTTCACTTTCCTTAAACCAGTCTGAGGTCCAGTATTGAAATATAAGATATCCCGAAACCATTTACACCCCGTGGGTTTGGACGTGTATTTTAGAAGGAATGGTCGTCAATAATGGCATCGCCGAGGGAACAAGAATAAAGCTGCTGTTGCAAGCACCGCCGATGCCCCATACGCTGTAGTAATCTCGGCGATGGTGTTGGCGCGTGGCCAAGTGGTTAAGGCGTCGGTCTGGTGATTTGAAGGTCGCGAGTTCGAGCCTTGGCTGAGGCTGAGTGTGTGACACACATTGACCTCGGCGACATCGGTGCCAAGCTTTATGGGCCCTAATGCCCTTCCCTTGGACCGCATCAGTGAAGGGGAGGCGGTAAAGGGAAGGGCAACATCCAGGGGAAGCGAAAAAAACCTTGCCCAGGCTTGTGCCCTGCAAACTTTCCAAGGCGAAAATCCATGGCCTACCGGAGGCCTAAGTGAGTCTACACTTCATCAGAGCCAGCAACAGCAGGATGCACAAACACGCTAATGGAAAAAATGAAGGTCCTTTCACACCGCAGCACGCTTGTCTCGCCATTAATGCCCCTCACCACCCTTACCCGGATCTCAGCCTCCCGTCCGTTTACAGAGAAATATCCACTCCGTCAGTACTTTGTTTTGAACGGAATCAGAACCTACTTCTGTTCGGGGCAAAACGAGTAATTAGAGGGGATTCTAAATATTGTTTTTGTGCCCAATGTCTTGTCCCTTTCAAGAGAGGACGAAGCAAAATAGCCAAATTTTATTCCATCTCCCTTCTTACCAGTGGACATTTTGTCCATTCTTCTGTAAGTCGTCTGGGTTAGGTCCTCTCTCAGTCTGTCGGTGGCACCGGATAGGAAGGTACTGGAAACCTTTGAAGTGAAATTTCTCCGCGTAGACGGAGTCGTTCGCCCCGTACAACCTCAGTGCCTTATTGAACTGCTTATAGAGTGGACTCTCAAGCCTATAGGACGGCCTGCAAACTTTACCAAGAAGGGTGTAGGCAATTACAGCCACCATGTGTTCTACTCTGAGCCCCCGGGCTAGTGGGACCCTGCACAGCCGCGGGTGGGTTCGTCGTAGGGAAAATGCCTTCTCCAATGCGTGGTCAAGCACCCTATTAATTTTGTGCTCATTTGCGAGATATTCGATGGCCAATATGTCGGACTATTCGCTCTGGGTGTAGACGTAAGCGGCAGCGTTCTCCATCATGCACAGCGGGATGACGTCACCATCACTCTTCCTGGTGAGCAGGTCATTATGCCCCCGATCTGGAAACGGATAGAAACTTGGAATCAGACGGCTGCTTTATACAAAAGGGTTCAACGAGACAGGACGTTAATCGGTTAACCGTACGGGACGGAGTGTAATATACAGAGTTGAATAAAATCATGACGCACATAAGCAGCATCACTGTACATAAACCTTGCTCCATTTTTGGTGCATCAAAAACACGATCGCTTGGGGCTGCGGACGATTTAATAGGAAACCGAGTATTTAGACCACGTTGAATATGTTGCCAGCTGAACTGGATAGGGCATCTGCACGGAGGATATTTGAAAGATTCGCCTCTACCAAAACAGGTATAAAGCTCCCCATCCTTCGCTAGCCTTCATATATCCCGGGGGAAAGGCGAAGCACCTGCTTAACTCCCTGATCAGTGTCATGTAAATCCACGGGAGCAGGTGATGGATAGTAATGTCTGTGGTCACCCGGTCTGTAAGGGTACTGCTCAGAAGAATACAAAGGCAAATCAATTATTTAGAAAAAAATAGTCAAAAATAATGATAACAATGGGAACATGATCGGTTACATGATACGACACGACACTTAACAAGCGAATGAACTAAGATAGGATATTTATGGAGGGAAATGGATCAAACTCTGATCGGCTTGTTGACCTGAATCTCTGACTCCAGTTGCTCCAGAGACGAATTTCGGGTACCCGTCTGAATCAACCCCATCTTCCAGTAGATAGCTGAGCCTGGATGATTCAACTCTGCATCTGGACACTTCCTAATTGATGTTAATAAATCTACTTCCACTGCTCTCTCCAGCAATGTGTTCCAGATGCTCACTCCTCACTGGGAGAAGAATGGATCCCCCAGGATCGCTCTAAATCTGTTGTTGTTGTTGTTGTTGTTGTTGTTATTATTATTATTATTATTATTATTATTATTATTATTATTATTATTATTATTATTATTATTATTATTATTATTATTATTATTACTATTATTACTACTACTACTACTATTCTGGACAGGCGTTTCAACGCGAAGTTACAGACGTAAAGTTTGACAATAGCAAACTGAGGCCATAGTTGGTGGGATTTGGATCAGGAATTTTATTTCGGTACGTTGTATCAGAGTAAGAATTCGGAATGAATCAGAAAGAATTTACAGAAACCTTTCCCATCACACTCCGATCCTTAACAGAATGTAGAACCGCTGGACTCTGTCGCAAGCTTGGCTATCCAATCTGCTTGCTAATTTTCGCTCTTGATTCAACTTGCACCCTATATCCAGGCTACTATTAGGGGCCTGTAGATAACTCCCGTTAGGTTCTTCTTGCCCTTACAATTTCTCAGTTCTATCCATACTGACCCTACATCTCCTGACTCCATGTCACCACTCAATGGACTGAATTTCATTTTTCACTAGCAGAGCCACCCCACCCCTTCTGGCCACCTGCCTGTCCTTTCGATACGACGTATATCCTTGAACATGCATTTCCCAGCCCTGGTCTTCTTGCAAGCATGTCTCCGTTATTCTTATAACTTCATACTTGCCAGTTTCCAACAGAGCCTTAAGCTCATCCACTTTATTTCGTGCATTCATATATAATAATTTTAATTAATTACTCCCCTCGCTTCTCACATAGACCTCTATTGCATTTGACCATACTCTCCGATCCCTTCAATTCTTTTATCTAAACACCAGCAGTTAAACTCTCCTCTGCTTCATCTAAATCATGGCGAATACAATCAATTACGCACCTTTATCAAAAACGGGAAAATAAAATCAAACCCTCCCATTATTTCTAAGTAACAACGCATAATATTGAATTAACTAAAATATTTTTAAGTCAGCGAAAAGTAACCGAAACTCAAGAGGTATTTCCTCATAAGAAAATTCATAGAAACTAACTATCATCGACGTAATCGTTCTTTGAACTACGCCTGACTCAAGGGCATCCGTTCTGAAAAAAGGAGACGGTAACACCCTCCAGTCTGAGCAACAATCTATGTAAAGGGACGATCTCCTCCTTATTTCTCTCACTACAGTCAGCAATGTGGATTGAGTTCGGTATTATCCCCACCTGGGCCTTCCTACTGAAGGGTAGAAAGGAATGGCAGACAGTGACAGCCCGACCAGCAAAGGATTAAATAAAGCGACGCCTCGGTTTCCCTCGGACCGGGAGCAGTGACGACCAGAGTCTGGAAGGTCCGCTTCCTGCTGCAGGAAACACATTACCGGGTAATATGTAGAAACAGCGGCGCTTCCAATAACATTTCCAAACCAGATCGGGTTCCGGCGGTAGATGCAGAGTAGTTTTACTCCATTATCTGAGGGAAATCCTTAGTCCCTACAATTGCGAATATGATACGGTTCCACTGCAAGATAATCCAACAATTGCTCAATCTCATTAAAGAGGTTATAAAATCGGCTAACTGCGTCCCCAACGTGGGAAACTAAGATGCGTCAAGTGACATCAAATACAACGTTAGAACAAATGAGTGGCAGATAATATAGCACAACATCCTGGGGAAGATCAGAGATTCGGGAAACGCAGTGATTGCTATCACGAACTGAAGTAGTAATTCTGCTTTAAACCACAGGATTGAAATATTCAATCAGCGGGCACACATCAAAGGTACCGCACATTTCTCAGACCATGTGCAGTTCAGCTGGTACAGTCACTTAATCTTATTGTTCACCTTGAGAGTAGTTTATTGACAGACTATAACAATTCCAGCGGCAACTCAGGACAAACACGGCTGCGAGGTTTAATACACGGAGACGGCAGAAGGAAGATGTCAATGAATTGTGATCAAACCTTATGCCTTTGGCATAATCTTTTCTTATGAACACTGGTCACTCCCTTTCTGCAAACTCAGCTGGGTGCCCATTGACTGGACTTGTACCGATTTCAAGAACAGACCGTTTATAAAGCCATCTTCTGAAGTTGTCCGCTGGTGGACCATTACAGAAATGGGTCTTACTTGGGAGGAAACATGCCGAGATTACCACATCTCCAACACAGCTACCGGTGAAAGTCCACAGCAAGACAAGAACTTTCTCCTTCACTTTTTTGCTCACTAACTGGAAACAATTTACCAGATCAGCGCAGCAATCATATGGATTTACCACCATTTGTCGCTCGTGAATTTGGATATATTTCTCAAATCCATCAAAAAAAAGATGGGAAAACGCTAAGCCTTAAAATCACTGGGTCTCTAATTTATCAGAGGGTGCTGCTGGTATTTTGAATTCGTAACAGGGCATTCGCACCGTCAATCGTGCTCCAATATTATCATTGTTCACAGCTGAGCTGTCATCTGAGCGGCGCAATCCTGGAAACGCCTGCGGCATCTGTCTTGCTTCTCAGGAATATATGCTCTGCGCAATTGAGCACATTGCAAAAAAAAAAAAATTCTGCTTCCCTTTTCCTCGAAGGAAGACAACTCCAAACTTTTACTCGCCCCAGGCCTTGAAAACAATTTCAACTATTCGCACCTGTCTCAGTTCTCCCTGTAACAGCAAACGTATTCTCTACATCCTTGCCAAGACTCAGTGTGATGCTAAATGATCCCTGCAAGCGTCCAATACATTTATCCAAACACCAGAGTTTAAAGACGCCTTTCACCCATCTAAATCACAGTGAACACAATTAACTTCCTGTCTAATTCCAGAGAATACAAGCAAAGTATTCAACTCAGTCAGTAACAGTGCACACAATCAAGTCGTCACTTTTACGTCATTTCCACCATAACTGCTGGTATAGAACATAGTAAAAATAAGACAACGTGTTATCAAGACCATGGTGTTACGTGACAAAGTACATTAACTAAACCGAACTACGTAAAAAAAAACACAAAAAACTACACTAGAGAACAGACCTACCCAGGACTGCATACAGTGCACAAAACAGTGCAGGCATTACAATAAATAATAAACAGGACAACAGGGCAGTAAGGTGTCAGTCCAGGCTCTGGGTATTGAGGAGTCTGATGGCTTGGGGGAAGAAACTGTTACACAGTCTGGTCGTGAGAGCCCGAATGCTTCGGAGCCTTTTCCCAGACGGCAGGAGGGAGAAGAGTTTGTATGAGGGGTGTGTGGGGTCCTTCATAATGCTGTTTGCTTTGCGGGTGCAGCGTGTAGTGTAAATGTCCGTGATGGCGGGAAGAGAGACCCCAATGATCTTCTCAGCTGACCTCATTATCCACTGCAGGGTCTTGCGATCCGAGACGGTGCGATTCCCGAACCAGGCAGTGATGCAGCTGCTCAGGATGCTCTCAATACAACCCCTGTAGAATGTGATGGGGATGGGGGGTGGGATATGGACTTTCCTCAGCCTTCGTAGAAAGTAGAGACGCTGTTGGGCTTTCTTTGCTCTGGAGCTGGTGTTGAGGGACCAGGTGAGATTCTCCGTCAGGTGAACACCAAGAAATTACTGTTCTTTACGATCTCTACCGAGCAGCCACCGATGTTCAGCGGGGAGTGGTCGCTCTGTACCCTCCTGAAGTCAACAACCATCTCTTGTTTTGTTCACATTCTGAGACAGGTTGTTGGCTCTGCACCAGTCCGTTAGCCGCTGCACCTCCTCTCTGTAAGCTGACCTGTCGTTCTTGCTGATGAGACCCACCACGGTCGTGTCATCGGTGAACTTGATGATGTGGTTCGAGCTGTGTGTTGCAGCAAAGTCATAGGTCAGTAGAGTGAACAGCCGTGGACTGAGCACACAGCTTTGGGGCTGGGGGCCGTGCTCAGTGTGATGGTGTTGGAGATGCTGCTCTCGATCCGGACTGACTGAGGTCTCCCAGTCAGGAAGTCTAGGATCCAGTTGCAGAGGGAGGTGTTTAGGCCCAGTAGGCTCAGCTTTCCAATCAGCTTCTGAGGGATGATTGTGTTGAATGCTGAACTGAAGTCTACGAACAGCATTTGAACATATGTGTCTTTTTTGTCCAGTTGGGTTAGGGCCAGGTGGAGTGTGATGACAATGGCGTCGTCTGTAGAGCTGTTGGGAATGCACGCAGACTGCAGGGGATCCAGTGATGGGGGCAGCAAGGTCTTGATATGCTTCATGACGAGCCTCTCGAGTTTATGATGATGTATGTGAGTGCAACCGGAATGTAGTCAGTGAGGCAGGACACTGAAGGCTTTTTCGGCACGGGGACGATGGTGGCGGTCTTGAAGCATGTTGGAACGGTGGCGCTGCTCGGGGAGATGTTGATGACGTCAGTGAGAACATCTTATAGCTGGTCTGCACATCCACTATGAACTCCACCACGGATATTGTCTGGTCTAGCAGCCTCCCGTAGGTCGACCGTGCGCAGGGTTCTTCTCACATCGGCCACGGTGAGACACAGCACCTGGTCATTTGTAGGAAGTGTGGAGTTCCTCGCCGCCACATCATTTTCCGCCTCAAAACGGGCGTAGAAGTTATTCAGCGCGTCTGGGAGGAGGGAGGCATCACCCACACAGTCAGGTGATGTTGTCCTGTAGTTGGTGATGTCCTGGATGCCCTTCCACATGCGCCGCGTGTCACCGCTGTCCTGGAAGTGGCTGCTGATTCGCAGGACGTGCGCACGCTTTGCCCCTCTGATGGCCCGGGACAATTTGGCCCTGGCTGTTGTTAGGGCTGTTTTGTCGTCTGCTGTGAAGGCGGTGTCAAGGGTCCTCAGCAACGCACGCACCTCCGCGGTCATCCATGGTTTGTGGTTAGCACATATAGTGATGGTCTTGGTCAGGATGACGTCATCAGTGCACTTGCTGATGTAGCTGGTGACTGTGACTGTCCAAGAGTGGATCTCTCCACCAGATATATCTCACATCGTGCCGCTATGCGCAGTATTTCAGTTCAGCAGTCCCACCATCTTGACTATCCCAAAAATGAGTGACTCCATCATTTTTATCACACCATTAGTACCGCCACATAGTGAGTCACTTCATCAGTATGGCGCCATCGGTACTGCACCACACCGAGACTTGATCAACACTCACTCCGCACCGTTACAAGCAAACGGATTGAATCGGTTAGTCCGAACCTTGAGCGTTTCAATCCGTCAGTACTATTGCAAATCGCATCACTGCGTGAGTATTCAAAGTTCAAAAGACATTTATAATCAAAGTGGCCATGTAGTATCCTGGGTTTAAAAGCACAAAATAGAAGTCGAATAGAACCTTTGAAAATCTACAAAAAAAGACTGTTGAACAGTGGCAATTAATAATTAATATGATTATTAATATAATACAATGAAAAAATAATTGCACTTGAGACCTGAAAGACACTTCAGGGAAGAGAGCATGCATGAAGTGATTATTAAAATCAAACACGTTCACAATGCGTGTCTATTACCGAGAACACTGCTTGCTACTGACATGATAGAACACAAGGGGCACGCTTCATCAACAGCTGATCCATTCAGGCAGATAAATTCACAACAAGTAGCATATCGACGTATATTTTTTATTGTAATACCCTGTCTGGTACTGGTGGATTTATCTACTCTGATTTGCCTCAAGACCTCAAGCACCTCCTCTTCTTTAATCTGTATAAGTTCTATGACCTCCCTATTTGATTGCCTTGCTTCCAAAGACTCCATTCCAGTCTCCTTTGTAAATACAGATGCAAAACAAATAAACATTTAATATCTCTCCCACATTTTTAGGTTCCATACATAGCCGACCACTCTGATGTTCAAGAGGACTAATTTTTATTGTGATTATTAAAATTAAACACGTTCACAATACGTGTCTATGTTCGAGAAAAGAGCTTGAGTCTGACATGATAGCACACAATGGAAACACTTCATCAACAGCTTATCCATTCAGGCAGGGAAATTCAAAACAAATAACTTATCGACGGATATTTTTTATTGTAAAACTAAAATCCCTACGACTACGCTAAAACACATTAAATCCGAAGATGAATAAGAGATAGAAGGAAGCCAACTTCAAGACAACAACAACGATATGCGATAAAATAATGGGGATACTAACCACCACCCCCCGCCACCCCCGAGGCGCAGATAAAAATAGGATTACAGCATCAACTGCTCAAAGTCTGGTGGTTATAGCTATAACACAGAACTCGAGACTCCACAGAATGCTGAAAGAAGTAATTACAAATGTAACGAACGGATTAATTGATTACGTAATATTGACCCCTTTCAATCCGGTACTTATTTGCTGCACCAATGGCAGCAATTACAGACTTGAGTCTATTTGTTTCGCTCTCTACCATCGTGAGAGATGGCCCTGACTGCGTGCTGTAATACGGGGAAGTGATGATGGAGAGATTGTAGTACTGAGGGCGCGGCACATTGAGGGGTAGTAATGACGGTGAACCACGCTGCGTCGTTTTAATCTAGCGAGGGCGCATTGCCGAGCAGTGGCAAAGGGGAAACACGGTGAGCGATGGTAGAATAGAGCTACACACTTCCGGTAGCACTGATAGAACTATACTCTTCGGGTAAAAACTGGTAGAGGGTTATACCCTGGTTTCTACCTGACTGAATTCCACTTGGAAATTCAGTGAGAGTGGAGCCACAAACTGGGGTGAACGATTAATGCGGTGATATAAAGAAGAGAAGTGACACAGAGGAGTGGTGATGCAGTGACACAACATGAAGTTGTGCTGAACGAGTGATATCGTGGTTTGAATGTGGGGCCCTATTACGCCAGAATTACTACTCACGGAGATAGATTCAGATTAAAAAAAAAGATTCACAGCGAGTTTGAACAGATCGCGTGATGCTGCGAGGTGGCGAAGTAATATAGAGACACCACGTGGCAATGAACAGATCGCGTGACGCAGTGACGGCAGCGCTGCGTTATCGTGATGACGTGGGTTCGTGGATGAAACGCCCTGGCAAAGTGGCATTGCTAACGTGACGGTCTTTCCGTGGGAGCAATGTTTGGGTTATGGTTAGAGACAGCGGGTTCTTTGGAATGGGAGCCAGTCGGGAGAGAGTTTCTTTTTTTGTGTGCCTGACATTGGTGTGAGTGGAGTTGACGGAAGATGAAGAGAAAAACAGCTGGAGAGAACCGTCCGTAGGACTTGACCTGGCAGGTGACCGAGATTCAATGGGGCAGGGTGGTGACATCTAACGAGGTCCGCTGAATATATGTGGCTTTTGGAAGAGCTGCGCACTTTTGACTGTTTAATCACGATAGGCCGTTTTTTTTTTTGGTAGTTTTTCCCCTTTCTTTACAAACCCTTTAGTTAAGTTAACGAGTGTAACTATAATTCCTTTGATCGTATGCCGGACCCTGTCTGTAATTTCTCAGCACCGTGTTTTAGCAGGGTAACAACTCTAAGCATCCACACAAACCCGGGTTTGGGGTGGTAGAGCCATCCTAGTCTCGTGAATGTGGCGGGACCAGCGTGTGTAAACTCCCTGGACTTATGCAGCCGCAAGGAGACCGGGGTTTCGCACAGATGGTGTGACGTAATTGGAGTGAGAGTTTGAGCGGAAGTCGTGATCCTGTGGCACGCTGAGTGGTACTAATGACGGAGTGACACAGTGAAGGGTATCGGAGAGGTAATACAGATTAGTGTGACAATCCCAGGGGTGGCATAGACAGGGGTACACACTGGGGGGATTTGCCGACGGAATTTTACACTTGGAATAACATTATGGGAGTAATACAATGAGACATTGATGATGGAACATCATGTGAAAAGTGATTGATTAAGCCATGCACTCTGGGTAAACGACTAGAGTACATTTAGTGAGCTGGATCGACGATGGGATGTGACAGTAAGGCGTCATGCTGCCGCTGTGATATGTGGAGAATTAGTCCTGGTAGCCTGACACACCCTATAACCTTATAACAATTACAGCACGGGAACAGACCATCTCGACCCTTCTAGTCCGTGCCGACGCTTACACTCACCTAGTCCCACTGGCCCGCACACAGCCCATAACCCTCCATTCCTTTCCTGTCCATATACCTGTCCAATTTTACTTTAAATGACAATATCGGACCTGCCTCTACCACTTCTACTGGAAGTTCATTCCACACAGCTACCACTCTCTGACTAATGAAATTCCCCCTCGTGTTACCCTTAAACTTTTGCCCCTTAACTCTCAAATCATGTCCTCTTGTTTGAATCTCCACTACTCTCAATGGAAAAAGCCTATCCGCGTCAACTCGATCTATCCCGCTCATTGTTTTAAATAACTCTATCATGTCCCCCCTCAACCTTCTACGTTCCAAAGAATAAAGACCAAACTTGTTCAACCTTTCCCTGTAACTAAGGTGCTGAAACATAGGTAACATTCTAGTAAATCTTCTCTGTACTCTCTCTATTTTGTTGACATCTTTCCTATAATACGGTGACCAGAACTGTACACAATACTCCACATTAGGCCTTACCAATGCCTTGTACATTTTAACATTACATCCCAACTCCTGTACTCAATATTCTGGTTTATAAAGGTCAGCATACCAAAAACTTTCTTCACCACCCTATCCACATGAGATTCCACCTTCAGGGAACTATGCACCATTATTCCTAGATCACTCTGTTCTACTGCATTCTTCAATGCCCTATCATTTACGATTTATGTCCTATTTGGATTAATCCTACCAAAATGTAGCACCTCACACTTAAAAGCATTAAATTCCATCTGCCATCTTTCAGCCCACTCTTCTAACTGGCCTAAATCTCTGTACAAGTTTTGAAAACCTACTTCATTATCCACAACGCCACCTACCTTAGTATTATCTACAAACTTACTAATCCAATTTACCACCCCATCACCCAGATCATTATGCTGAGGGTAAGGAATCGAAAAAAAGGATCTGGTGCTTTCCCGGCGTTGAGGAGGAATGGACTCTTGGCCAGCAAACTTTGCCATCTTCGTCAGCGATGATACCTGAGCATTTACAGCCAGGTGGTATTTACTTCTCCGTCATTCCCCTGGTGGCTAGACCTTATCCAATCAGGTTTCTTCTGCCCCGCATTGTTTACAACCGAATTCCGGTTCCGACGTACAGCAGACCGTCGTCTTTGTTACATCTTTTTCCGTCGAGTTTTATTTTACTGGCTTCCTTCTCCAACAAAAGCCACTGGCGCCGCACTGTAGTCTTGTGCGTGGAGGGGACTTTGAGGGTATTGCTGATATAGTGAGACACTACTCTCGAGTGATTAGCTAAACTCTCGGGTTCAGCGGCACCGTGCAGGATCGAACCAATGAAGTGGCATGCCAAGGTTTAGTTTTCACGGTGTGCTACAGAACGGAACTGAAGGACTGATCCTCTCAAAAGGGTGAAACACTGATGAGTAGTATTAATGAAGGCAGACAACTGGAACCATATGTAAGGTTAGTTAAGAAGGTCCAGTCGTTAGGTATTAATGCGGGAGTAATAAAATGGATTCAACAGTGGCTAGATGGGAGATGCCAGAGAGTAGTGGTGGATAATTGTTTATCGGGATGGAGGCCGGTGACTAGCGGGGTGCCTCAGGGATCTGTTTTGGGCCCAATGTTGTTTGTAATATACATAAATGATCTGGATGATGGGGCGGTAAATTGGATTAGTAAGTATGCCGATGATGCTAAGGTAGGAGGTGTTGTGGATAATGAGGTGGATTTTCAAAGCTTGCAGGGAGATTTATGCCGGTTAGAAGAATGGGCTGAACGTTGGCAGATGGAGTTTAATGCTGAGAAGTGTGAGGTTCTACATTTTGGCAGGAATAATCCAAATAGAACATACAGAGTAAATGGTAGGGCATTGAGGAATGCAGAGGAACAGAGAGATCTAGGAATAACTGTGCATAGTTCCCTGAAAGTGGAGTCTCATGTAGATAGGGTGGTGAAGAGGGCTTTTGGAATGCTGGCCTTTATAAATCAAAGCATTGAGTACAGAAGTTGGGATGTAATGCTAAAGTTGTACAAGGCATTGGTAAGGCCAAATTTGGAATATTGTGTGCAGTTCTGGTCACCGAATTATAGGAAAGATATCAATAAATTAGAGAGAGTGCAGAGACGATTTACTAGGATGTTACCTGGGTTTCAGCAATTAAGTTACAGAGAAAGGTTGAACAAGTTAGGTCTCTATTCATTGGAGCGTAGAAGGTTGAGGGGGGATTTGATCGAGGTATTTAAAATTTTGAGAGGGATAGATAGAGTTGACGTGAACAGGCTGTTTCCATTGAGAGTAGGGGAGATTCAAACTAGAGGACACGATTTGAGAGTTAGGGGGCAGAAGTTTAAGGGAAACACGAGGGGGTATTTCTTTACTCAAAGAGTGATAGCTGTGTGGAATGAGCTTCCTGTAGAAGTAGTAGAGGCCAGTTCAGTTGTGTCATTTAAGGTAAAATTGGATAGGTATATGGACAGGAAAGGAGTGGAGGGTTATGGGCTGAGTGCGGGTAGGTGGGACTAGGTGAGAGTAAGGGTTCGGCACGGACTAGGAGGGCCAAGATGGCCTGTTTCCGTGCTGTGATTGTTATATGGTTATATGGTTATTATATATGTAGCCAGCAGGTGCGATACACCGAGCGGCAAAACCGAGGAATAGTGTCGTTGCGCCGAAGGCGTGATACCCAGCGAAGAGATGGCGATGGTGCCCTACAGTGAGGTGGAGAAATGAGGGATTGGAATATAGCAAAGTAGTACTGAATGCCTGACACACTGTGGGTCAGCTCTGATTGAGGACGTTGAGTAGGTGGGGAATGGTAGGCAGTGAGTTACCATTAATTAGCAGATTGGAAGTTGTGACTCGTGTACTAACTGACGGACAGTATAAGTAGACAGCAAATTTTGCAAATGTTCTGAGAGAATGACGCACAGAAGGGTAGTACGGATGCAGTGACGCTGTGCCGGAAGGAAGTGAAGCAATAATAGACGAAGGTGTGTGCTGACGGAGCGACACCAGTGTGCACGGCTGATGGAAAGGTACACGGACAGAGAAGTGCTGGGGGACACACTAAAGTGGAGTGACGCCGGAATGAAAGACTGTCGGTGAGTGCTGATGAAATTAGACACTGTGCTGCTGAGAGATGCTCTGTGGGTAAACAGTGGTGTGTCTGAAGGAGAGGCGCATTTTAGCGTCGCCGTGCTGGTGTGATACTTTGATAGTGCGATAGGGCTGAAGAGAGACGGACACTGGCATGAGTAATGAATTGCGGCACCGCGGCGTAGCACTGACGGCGTGATCGACTGGGTGATATAATAGGTGGGGTGACATACACAGGGGTATAACACTGGCGGGTAGCATTAGCGACGAGAGGGATATTGGGGAATTATTGACGGAGTGTCACACCGTGGGATATTACTGATGGAGTGATACTGGAGAAGTACAAGTGAGTAAAAGACTCATTCTGGTTCAGTACCGCTGGACCGATGCCCTGTGGGTTCCTCGACGTGGAGTCATACACTGAGGGGAATAACTGATGGAGAGGAATAATGAGAGCTAAACTGCTAAAAGGGCTAATAGTTTGATTCACATTGGGCAAAGCAGGTAAATTAAATGCGGCGAAGCACCGATTAACTAACACTCAGGCGGCTACCACAGGTCGAGAGACGTTGTGGGCTATTTCGGATGAAGTGACTCGCCGTCAGATAATACAGATGGAGGAAAGGGCTGAGGGGCATATACCATGGAGTTACAGGCAGAGGTGTGGTAACGATGGCGAGACACAGCGAGAGGGAGCACCGATGGAGTGACCCGTTGCGAGATGGCGTGCAACATAGACTGGTAAAAGCTCTGGGATGGTGGAGTGGGGTCCGGAACCGATGGAATCAGACACAGACTAATCGACAGGCGCCCTGAGGGCGTGTGGCTAACGATCCTCAAATAGTTATTTCACCAGCTGCGTCGGGCATCAGATCGTATCTTTTTTACTTTGGCGATTTATCAACAGAGTGGACAAATTTACCGTCAACTTTGAAAGTAGTTCATTAGAATCGATTATATTTTGACAGTGCGATTGTCACTAGACCCTTCCAATATTAACTTTTATTATTTTGTTACATTTAAGAGGCGTTTAGACCGATGCAGAAATAGGCAGGGTGCAGAAACCGACGGTGTCAATGTGCCTGAATGGATTAGCGTTGAAGACCGTCATTGATGCATTGTTTCCAGGAGCAGAATCTGTACAACTTGACAATTCCGCAACGGCGTAAAATCTTGTACAAAGCACAATGAGTCTATTCGGCGATTTATTTTAAAATGTTCCTTTAATTCAGCAGTTAATGTTCCTCTCCGCTTCCTTTCTTGATTCCCAAGTCTTTTCATACAGCGCTCGACAGTTCTCTTACATGCCAGCAAGCATTCATACCACCCCTGATACATTGAAACCCCCTGCAGTTCAGCGTAGGTGCGCAGCAGTAAGTAGGCGACCAACATTTAGGCGCAAATATGAAGCAGCAGCGCCAGCAGGCACAAACTGGCGGAAAAGGTGGCCCCCGAGCTACGAACCACTCGCATCTCGCCGCCCGCCCCCCGCTCAACTTTCACCCCGACCCCTTTACTCCCCACCCCCTTGAGGAAAACAGTGACTTTTCCGTTGTTGTTGAGGGAACGGGTGATTTCAAACTCTTCAAAGGGCGGGATGAGTACCTCCTTTTCCTCGCGTTTACCCGAATACTCGTGGATTGCGACACCGAACTGAGATTTAATCTCGAAGAAGGTCTGATTGCCGTACTTCTTGGCGATACTTCTGTCGAGCGACGAAGATGTGAAGGAGCCGAATATCATTTTCGGTTCTTTCGGAAGTATTACCGGTCTTGACATTCCCCTATAAGTGGTGCCCGGTGCCTTGCCCGCGATCTCCCTCAGTCTCGCGAGCGCAACGGAAAGAAGATAATGGACACTCTTGAATGGGAATTTAGCTGCGTAGACTGAATCGCCAGCTCCATCCATCCGCACGGCACTGTTAAAGTCACTGTGGAAGTTATTGCATATGCTGTCAGTGTAGGCGTACACGGCTAACAGGTGTTCTCTCCGAAGCCCGTCGGGCGGGCGGATACCTCCCATGCGTTCGAGTGCACATTTCCACACTTCGTTAAGTTTTGGATTCCTTTTTCGCTCCACCTCGAGGTAGTCAATGGCCAACTGGTCGGAGGCATTGCTCTGGGTGAAAATGTAGGAGGCGCTGTTTTCCTGCATTCCCAGTGGAACGGCGGCCGTGCTGCGGCCCACATCGCGGGACTCGCCACCTAGGAGTGGGGAGAAGCCAGAATCGCTGTTTAGTCCGGATGTAATAAGAAACGTGAGACATTTAGTAATACAAGGAGCCCCGGGAAATGGATGAAGTCCTTTGTAAATTATTTTCCTCTGCTGTTTTATATATATATAATGGAGATGGAGGTAAGGTCTTTTGAACGACACAGTTTCTTTTGGGGGGGGGGGGTTGGGAGGAATGGGAGATAGTACAACGCAAAAAGTTACTAAACGTCTTGACACACAAGCATGTGGTTAAATCTCCAGGTGCATCCATAGCATTGTGGAAGTGAGAAAAGACATGCTTCAGAGAGTTAGAAACAGGGTTGGACTCCAACCTCTGCATAATATGCACCTTGGAATAGGTGTTGGGGCCTAGCATTCCACGGTCGGACACCCCCCATTAAAAGAGCGGTGTGGAAGAGATAATCGGGCGCTATTTATCTGGCCTGGTGTGCGGAGCAGTGACAGAATCATGTTGGATTTGACAGGAAATGTGAACAGGGCTGCTTAAAGGAGCAGTGTCGATGTATCGCTGCGGGTGGCTTGAGCTTTATATTTCTGGAGTTCTTTCGCTGTGTAGTGGGAGGCATGAGGAGGCGAGGTTCCCATCGGTAACAGTCAAGGTCCCACAGCACATTGTTTTCCAAAGACTGACAGCGGATGTCAAACCGGTGGACTCCGGCCACTGGCTGGATTGTCCAATCAGCGTCCCAGAGCATCGCATCGCTGCGTTTCCTCTTCCGGCGGTGCGTTGAGCGGGACAGCAGCGCCCCTCCCTCCCCCGCTCCAGTGAGATGCGGGTGGTTGGGTGGCAAAATAGTTGCGATGGTTGGTTGCGTGTAGAGTTTGTACATGGTCACATTGCTTCGGTGGTGATAGGTAGCTCACACCGCAGTTCACTTGATAGTATATGTCAATTTTAGTAACGTACTTAACATGGCTCTGCATCTCTTCCTTCAGCAACAGAGTGGCGAGAAACATTATCACAGACATCTGTGCAGCTTAAATGTATGGAGGGAGAATGGGTTTGAGAGGGACACTAAATCAGCCGTGATGGACTGGCAGAGCAGGCTCGATAGACTGAATGGCCGAATTCTGTTCCGATGTCTTAGGGTAGTGCGAAACGAAGAGGGATGAGATTAACCAGAATGTGTGCTGGGGCGCCAGGATTGTTCGGAAACCGGGGTGGGTTGGTGTCCGAGTCCTGAAGGTGGCAGCAAATTGAGATAAGTTTGTGTGGAAGGGTGACGTTCTACAGACGGGTAATGTAATGTAAAAAAACACAGGGACTGTATTGTGTCATTGCACCGCAAAGCTGGAGTGGTGTGCCCGTTTTCGCCGCTACGTCGTGAGACTGGACTGCAGTGAGTGCAGAGGAGTCCCGCTGTGGTTTTATTGGGGATTGATCCGATCCGCTCTGATCAGCGATTCGACGCGTTTGGCTTTGCATTCCCCGCAGCGCAGGGGAATGTTGTGGATGAACTGTTTGCAAACTTATGAGAGCAGATGTAGAAAAGATTTGCCCCATGTGCATAAACCGACCACTTCTCTGCGTAAGGCAAGAAAAGTCCCCCTCAGGTTCCCCGAGTAACTCTCAACGTAAACCTGTGCCGCTTGTTTCCCGATTCCCTACCCCTGGTGGAAATGTGCGGATTCACCCCGTGGTGCTTCTCGGGCTTTATACCCATTGATGCGATCAGCACATTCTCCTGGGCTCGTGTGATGTAAAGCGGAAACTGCTCAACATCCCTCAATAACTCAGACCATCGAGCGTTGCTAGCACCTGCCTTTATCGCGACATCTGCATTCCACCTTTCTTCCTAAATATCCACAGTACTCCTCTACGTTTACTATCTTTTCGCCGAGGCTAAAAACAATATTCCAATTGTGGAATCACAAGTGACTTCTAAAGTTGCTGTGCAACAGCCTCTGTTCAATGATCAGCCTCTTGTCTCATAGCCAGCGCGGCAAATGCCGTCTTCATTAGCCTCTACACCCGTCCCTTTGTCTCGTTGGAATCCAGGTCTCTCTACTCTCCCGCAGCCATCAGCACCCTGCCATTCACACTGAAAGTCCTAGCATCGTTTACTTCCCCCATATGTAAGACTTCGGGCTTGTCTGAATTAAACCGGGAGGCCCTAGCCCATGGACACAACTGATGAAGCTGACTGTAAATCCTAGCAGAACAGCAACTGCCCACAACAGGACCCACCACCACTGGCCACCACGTTGTGCCGATATAATTAAGCGAGTAATTGAACGCCTAAGTAAAACGAATGCTTTTGCCTGCGCGCCGTTCAAAACCTCGATTCCCTGAACATCGATCTGCTTATGAAGTAGACTCTGCAACACTTCTATCGTTTTTGACTCGTCCGCCACGAACGGCAAGGCGTTCAAGGACTCGTCACTCTCTGCGTGCAGCGGAATGACCAGATCTAAAGGCGATTATGCAGATGAGGCCTAACGCCTGTTTTGTCAAGCTCCATGAAAGGAGTTGAACAATCTTCCCAGTTTCTGTCTTAATGGGCCGAATGCAGAACGCAGATACTTACAGGATGGACCGAGTGTAATCCCAAGGATCAGAACCCAGGAACACAAGAGTTTAGTTTCCATTCCCGCTGGAATAACGAAATCGTCCCAGCGACTGATGAGTTTGTGTGGAGACTTCAGTTCGGCTCTCTCAGAAACTTTCTGCAGAAGGGAAGAAAACGTCAACTGAGCCTTCACTGTACTCCCTTTACTTCCAATTTTATCACGAGTTTGTGGATGATACCCGCAACGTGATGTATTTTGTTTCACTTCCTTACAAGAACATCAAGCTAAAGTCATTTTGTACAATAAAGGACTCACAGATGAATGGACATCCCGAACGGAGACCTCTTTGGAAGAGTGAAATAGTCGATGCCACTCAACTCTCAACTCTCTGCTACCTGCCTTATACACTAATAGAACCATAAAACCATAGAACATTACAGCACAGAAACAGGCCTTTTGGCCGTTCTTGGCTGTTTCAAACCATTTTTCTGCCTAGTCCCACTGACCTGCACCTGGCCCATATCCCTCCATACCCTTCTCATCCATTTACCTGTCCAAGGTTTTCTTAAATATTAAAAGTGATCCCGCATTTACCACTTCAACTGGCAGCTCATTCCACACTCCCACCACTCTCTGTGTGAAGAAGCCCCACCCCAATGTTCCCTTTAAACTTTTCCCCCTTCACCCTTGACCTATATCCTCTGTTTTTTTTTTTCTCCCCTGGCCTCAGTGGGAAAAGCCTGCTTGCTTTCACTCTATCTATAACCATCACAATTTTATACATCTCTATCAAATCTCCCCTCATTCTTCCTTATTAATATCCTTCCTGCAATTCGGTGACCAAAACTGCACACAATACTCCAAATTCGGCATCACCAATGTCTTATGCAACCTCACCAGAACATTCCAACTCTTATACTCAATACGTTGATTTACAGAGGCCAATCTAACAAAAGCTCTCTTTACGACCCTATCTGTCTGTGACTCCAGCTTTAGGGAATTTTGTGTCTGTATTCCTAATGTTGAATGATTATGCAGTTTTTCTTGAACTTCCAATGCCGAACCTGGCAAATTACATCTACCAAAATGAATCCACACTGGACTTGTTTTCCCGATCTCCTCATTCAGTGTCCTGTCCTAGATGGGACGCGTTTTGTTCTGTCCACTACACCGCAGGCCATTAAGCCAGCGCCACCCCGCAGTCTCGGACACGATCTGTACTCTACCGCTGTGTGTGGTAAGTGAGTGAGTGGTAAAGGACAGTGTACCGGCCAACATTTCTCCACGGTTCATCACTCCATCAGTACCACCCCGCAGGGTGCCACTCCGTCACCCCTACCAGTCGCTCCATCAGGACAAGCCGTCAATGCAACAGCAGATCAGGTTACACGATGAGAATAGGTTGAGTGAACTCGGCCTTTTTCTCGTTGGAGCTGTGGAGGATGAAAGGTGACCTGATAGAGGTGTGTAGGATGATGAGAGTCATTGATCAGGTGAATGGTCAGAGGCTTTCCCCCAGCTCTGAAACTGCTAGCATGAGAGGGCACAGTTTTAAGACACTTTGATGTAGGTACAGAGGAGATGTCAGCGGTAAGTTTTTTTTTCCGCACAGAGTGGTGAGTGCGTGGACTGGGCTGCCGGCGGCGGTGGTGGTAGCAGATACGATAGGTCTTTTAAGAGATTCCTGGATAGGTACATAGGGCTTGGAAAAATAGAGGGCTATGGGTAGCCCTAGGTAATTTCTAAGATAAGGCCATATTCGGCACAGCTCTGTGGGCCAAAGAGCTGCATTGTGCTTCAGGTTTTCTATGTTTCTTTGTTTCCATATTTATTCACGGGATGGCACTCCATAGCTACTACCTCCGTTCCATTATCACACCAAAATGCGACACAGCATCAGCCCTTTGCTACTTTGTCTTGTGAGGGCAAGAAGGGAAATCAGCATATTATGGACCCGGGTAAATATGTGAGAGATGTTTTCTGTTTACAATTTACTCGTGCCATGAATCCACAACAAAGTCCTACTCGGGTCAGTTAACATCATTTTGCACGGGTCATATGACGTCTCACGAATTTGATCTTATTGAGGAGGGAAGGACAATGTTTGTTGAGGGCAGTGGGTATTCTAAAGCATCCCATAATTTTATTTTTAATGGTGCAATTTACATTGACCGTACGACCTGGTTTCACACTGGGCTTGAACATAGGAGACAAAGAGTATTGCTGTAGATTTGTTATTCTGACTATTCTCAACATAAGCACATGTGGTGTTTATGATAGTAATTATAAAATATACAGGTTAGTTGTTTCATAAAATTGTAGATAGGCGAATCGATTCCAGAGAAAACGAAGACAGGAAAATGATTCCTTATTTATTTAAAGTTGCCTTCCGGCCCAGCGCGTTGCCTGGCTCAGCAACCCGCCCTTTCAACCCTAGCCTAATGACAGGAAAATTTACAATGGCCAACTTATCTGCTAACCGATACAGCTTTCGACAGCGGCAGGAAACCAGAGGACAAGGAGGAAACCAACGCCCTCACGGGAAGGGCTTACAAACTTCTTATAATTCGAGCTGCTACGCTGCGAGTGTCGGACTAACCACTAGGCTAACGTAGCGGCCCACTGTTTAAACCTGCAAAGAGTGACATGGTGCATTTTATAAGATTAAGGTAAAGGAGTGTTGCGTCCAATGGATAGCAGACGCGCAGGTAGGTTGGTAGTGAGGGTTGCAGCCAGTGCCGAGGCATGTAGATAGGTCGATAATGAAGGTATATGGCATACTTGCTTTCAGCCGTCGGTTTGTCGGCGGTCGGATTATTCAGGAAGCGATGTTACATCTGGGAAAAAAAAAACTATGGAGCAGCCACATTTGGAGAATAACTGTGTGCATTTGTGGTTGCTGCGTTACAGGGAGGGTGAGCCGGATTTGGCGAGGGTGCAGAGGAAGATTATCAGCGTGTTGTATAAATTAGGGTGCATTAGTAATAAACAGATTGGAAAAAAGAAACATGGCATAGTTCTCTTTCTTACAAAGCCGAAGCATGGACGTAGCATGGACAATCAGTCTTCCCTCCAGTGTAGAAATGCTAGCCAACATTTTGGATCGGTGTGTTTAGTTCTTAGATTAGTCGGTTTAATTGTCATTTTCATTGCAGTTTAACAATTAGTTTTCTACTCCCGTTTTAAATAGTTCATATATGCCAGTAATAGCTTATTGCACCTGATACATCAACATCAGCATCAACGTGCCCCCTAGTGGTTATATAAATTATGCTTCTGGAAGCTTCAGCTGGTACTCCGTGATTCTGAATAAGATCCATCTCATTGGTTCACTCTTATCTACAGAGTTGCCGAGTCACGCATTTGACGCACGAGTCATGCGCTCGTTTGAAGAAACCATCCATTCCTGGCTCGTGCACCATGGCATTTTTTTTCGCTTTCTACAGACTCCGTGTCCTGTTCTTCTGTGTAGCATCCGTTATGCCTAAGCATGCCCAGGCATACCCTCAGGAGATGGAAAACTTTTCGGCTAACTGTTGTGGAGAAACACTTTAGTTGACTTGACATATGATAAGTTAAATAACAAATAGCGGAGATTTCAAGGAAGTGGCGGGTGACAGGGAGATTTCAAGATCAGCAGCCCAAAATCCGTTCGAGTCAGACGGAGGTATTCCGGAGGTAAAATTACTATTGTGCAGTGATATCAAGACCATCAAATGATGAATATTTGGAAGTGAGTCTATAAAAAGTCGCCAGATTTCTTCAAATTTAAAGGACATACCCAATGTCCGACTTCTTATTTTCTCTAGACTGGAGAGGACATGATAGAGGAAAGCCAATAAAAGGCGATCTGACTTTTGTACTGATCCTCTTCCAGCTATTTTTTTTCAGAACCTTGGATTTGTTCAGCGAGTCTCTTTCATCATGGTTTTTACCTCAGGATGGACTGCACAGTCCTTTTTTTCCTGTTTGAAATATTGTTTTTTTAATATAAAGAAGTTCTCATAGTTATTTCATATAACCATATAACAATTACAGAACGGAACCAGGCCATCTCGGCCCTTCTAGTCCGTGCCGAACGCTTACTCTCACATAGTCCACCAACCTGCACTCAGCCCATAATCCTCCATTCTTTTCTTGTCTATATACCTATCCAATTTTACTTTAAATAACAATATCGAACCTGCCTCTACCACTTCTACTGGAAGCTAGTTCCGCACAGCGACCACTCTCTGAGTAAAGAAATTATCCCTTGTGTAACCCTTAAACTTTTGCACCCTAACTATCAACATAACCTCTTGTTTGTATCTCCCCTATTCTCAATGGAAAAAGCCTATCCACGTCAACTCTATCTATCCCTCTCATAATTTTAAACACCTCTATCAAGTTCCCTCTCAAACTTCTACGCTTCAAAGAATGATGACCTAATTTGTTCAACCTTTCTATGTAACTTAGGCGTTGAAACCCAAGTAACATTATGGTAAATTTCTTCTGTACTCTCTCTATTTTGTTGACATGTTTCTATAATGATTATTTTGTTGACATAATTCGGTGACCAGAACTGTACGGAATACTCCAAATTTGGCCTCACTAATGCTTTGGACAATTTTAACATTACATCCCAACTCCTGTATTCTACTGCTGCTGATCGATCCAAGTGGCGCAATCTATGCTCCAAGGCAGCAGACAACTTTCAAGTCAACTGGCGCATGCAGCGCCTCAAGGCGAGTCGAGAGAGACGCAGGAAGGCGTCCGCTCCTGCCCCAACAGGCGGTGTTCCTTGCCCCATCTGCAACCGCATCTGCGCTTCGGACGTCTCTCTCAGAAATCATGTCAGAAGTCATAGACGTTAACTGCGGAACGCATTCGGTTTCCTCGGATTTCGAGAGACTACTATATTAATACTAATACTTCAAACTGACAAAGAGTTATCCACCACTTCTCTCTGGCATCTCCCATCCAGCCACTGTTGAATCCATTTCACTACTTCAATATGAATGCCTGACGGTTGAACCTTCCTAACCTTATCAAGGACCTTTCTGAAGTCCGTATAGAGAACATCCACTGCTTTACCCTTGTCAACTTTCCTGGAACCTCTTCAAAAAATTCAATAACGTTTGTCAATCATGCCCTTCCACGTACAAATCCATGCTCACTGTTCTTCCATTTCTCTATTTGTTCCTTCCCATAAAACAAATTGTCCCAATCCACTCCTTCTAAATCCTTTCGCATCTCCTCAAAGTTAGCATTTCTCCAATCAAAAATCTGAACCCTGGGTCCAGTCCTATCTTTCCCCATAACTATATTGAAACCAATGGCATTGTGATCACTGGACTCGAAGTGCTCCCCAACACATACTTCCGTCAACTGATCTATTTCATTCCCTAACAGGAGATCCAACACTGCCCCTTCTCTAGTTGGAAGCTCGATGTATTGCTGCAAAAACCATCCTGCACACATTTTACATACTCCAAACCATCCATCCCTTTTAAGGTATGGGCTTCCCAGTCTATGTGTGGAAAACTAAAATCTCCCACTATCACAACCCTGTGCTTACTACAAAAACACTGTTATCTCCTTGAACATTTGCTCCTCCAATTCTCACTCCCTATTGGGTGATCAATAATATACCCCTAAAAGTGTTACTACACCTTTCCCATTGCTCAATTCCACCCACGTAGCCTCCCTAGATGCAACCTCGAATCTATTCTGCCAGAGCACCGCTGTAATATTTTCTCTGACAAACAACGCAACACCTCCCTCTCTTGTCCCTCTGATTCTATCACACCTGAAGCAACGAAATCCAGGAATATTTAGTTGCCAATCAAACCCCTCCTGTAACCATGTTTCACTAATAGCTACAACGTCATATTTTCAGTTATCTATCCATGCTCTAAACTCATCCACCTTTCTTACAATGCTCCTAGCTTTGAAATAAATGTATTTAAGAAATTCTCCATCTCTTCCTCTCTGTTTATCTCGAACGGCACAAACAACTTCACTGTCTTTTCCTTCCTCCTTCCATACATCTGTTCCTACACTCTGTTCCTCCCCCCCGTATCTAGTTTAAATCCACTGGAGCCTCTCTAGCAAACCTACCTGCAAGAATATTTGTCCCCCTCCAGTTCAGATGTAAACCAATGTAATCCGGGAACAGGTCCCACCTTCCCTGGAAAACTGCCCAATTATTTATAAATCTGAAGCCCTTCCTACTGCACCATGTCTTCAGCCACGTGTTGAACTGCATTATCCTACTTTTTCTAAACCCACTTGCACGTGGCACTGGCCGAAAAACCCGATATTGCTATCCTAGAGGTCCTGTCTTTGAACTTGGTAGCTAGCTCCCTAATCTCACCTTTCAGGACCTCCTCACTCTTCCTACCCACGTCATTGGTCCCTACATGCACCACGACATCCGGCTGCTCACCCTCCCTCTTGAGAATACTGAAAACTCGATCCGAGATATCGCGGAATCTGGCACCAGGGAGGCAACAGACCATCCGGGATTCTCGATCTCTTCCACAGAACCTCTTATGTGTTCCCCTAACTATCGAATCCCCTGTTACTACCACTCTCCTCTTTTCCCTCCTACCCTTCTGAGCTGAGGGTCCAGTCTCGGTGTCGGAGACGCAACCACTGCAACTTGTCTCTGGTAGGTAGTCCCCGCCAACAGTATCCAAAACGGTATACTTATTGTTGATGGGAACGGCCACAGGGGTGCTCTGCTCTTCCTGTCTATTTGCCTTTCCTCTCCTGACTCTTAGGGGTGACTATCTCCCTGCAACTCCTGTCTATTTCTGCCTATGCCTCCCGAATGATCCGAAATTCATCCTGCTCCAGCTCCAGTTCCCTAACTCGGTTTGTCAGGAGCTGCAGCTGGATGCACCTTTTGCAGGTGCAGTCATGAGGGACAATTGTGCTCACCCTGTCTTACCGCAATGTGCACTCAACTGCCCTAACTGCTGCCTACATAACCTACTCCTAAGCTAATTGTATTAATTAAAGGAGCTCACTCGGCCTTACATCACCTGGATTGAAGCTCGCCCTCAGCTTCTGCTCGCATTTCAAATTCCCCCGATAATCTCAGAGGCCGAATTTCAGGCGCCTGCGCAGTCTTGCCTCTTTGCCCCGATCAGTTAAAAAAAAATCGGCTTCTCTCCGAGCTTCTTTTACCTCTTCGCTCTCCGTCTGCTGCTTCGATTCCATATTCAAGTTTACTGATGACACCACGGTTGAGAGCCGAATCAAAAATGGCAATGAATCGGACATGCAGGAGGGAGATTAAAATCTGAAGTCATAACAACAACCTATCACTCGGTACCAGTAAGACCAAGGAACCGATTGTACACTACTGGAGAGGGTACCCAGATTTTCCTCATCGGAGGATCAGAGGTGATGAGGGTTATCAACTCTAGTTGTTCCTCTTTTTGAAGGCCTGACCTGGACTTACAGACATAAATTCAGAATAACATCTAAAACTTTGACAAAATTCTATGGACGCGTCGTGGAACTGATGTTGATTGGCTCTGTCGCGGCCTAGCTTTGAAACACCAATGACTCCGAACGGAAAATCCTACAGAAGGCAGAAGATTCGGCGCAGTATAACCCTACAAATGATTGAGCAAATCTAAAGGAAACACTATCGTAGGAAAGCAGCCTCCATCATCAGAGATCCTCACCACCTAGACCTTGCTCTTTTCTCGCTGTTACCATCAAGTAGAATGTAAACGATCCTCAGGACTCGTATCAGCAAGTTGAAGAATAGTTACTACCCCGCAAACTTGACCAAAGCGATTAACTGCACTCAATCGCCCAACCACTGACATGTTCTCACAGCCAATAATCTCACTTCAAGGATCCATAAACTTTTTATTTCACGTTCACGTTATTTATTATTCTGAATTTAAATTTGAATTTGCATAGTTTGTTGCCTTCTGCATAGCTAATAAGGGCAATGCAATTACTGTAATAGCGGACTTCATTATGCAAGAGGATTCGGAAAATCAAATTGGCGTCTGATCGCAAGAGAGGAAATCTGTTGAATTCCTACGAGATGGTTGTTTAAATGCCGCTTGTAATTGCCCCTTCGGAGGGAAAGGCTTTTAGATTTGTTCTTGTGTAATAACCCAGATCTTATTAGTGAGCTTAACGTCAAGGAGCCCTTTGAAGGCAGTGATTATAACATGACTGAATTCATCTTGCAGTTTAAGAGGGAGAAGCATACCTCCCAATGCCGTAAGTGATAGGGAAGGGACGCACTCAGACTGATGGTCTGAGATGTGTCTATTTTAATGCGAGGAGTATTATGAACAAAGTGGATGAGCTATGATGTTGTGGCCATTAGAGAGCCTTGGATGGTACAGGGTCAGGAATGGCTACTTTAAGAGCGAGGCTTTCGATGTTTCAGGAAGGACAGGGAGGGAGGCAAAAGAGGTGGGGACGTGGCGCTGTTGATCGGAGATAGCGTCACAGATGCAAAAATGATGGACGTCATGGAAGGGTCGTCCATGGAGTCTCTGTGGGTGGTAGTTAGGAATAAGAAGGGGTCAATAACTCCAATGTGTGTTCTTTTTATAGACGCCGCCAAGGTAACAGGGACATTGAGGAGCGGATAGGGAGACTGATTCTGGAAAGGAGTAATAATAACAGGGTTGTTGTTGTGGGAGATTTTAATCTTCCAAATATTGATTGGCATTTCCCTAGAGTGAGGGATTTAGATGGAGTGGAGTTTATTAGGTGTGTTCAGGAAGGTTTCTTGGCACAATATGTAGGTAAGCCTACAAGAGCAGAGGCTGTACTTGATCCGGTATTGGAAAATGAACCTGGTCATGTGTCAGGTCTCACAGTGGGAGAGCATTTCGGAGATAGTGATCACAATTCTATCTCCTTTACCATATCATTGAAGAGTGATATGAACAGACCAGTTATGGAAAAGTTTAACTAGAATAAGAGGAAATGTGAGGCTATCAGGCAGGAAGCATAAATTGGGAACTGATGTTCTCACAGAAGTGTGGCAAGTGTTCAGGCGATATTTTCGTGGGGTTTTGCAGGAGATACGTGCCAATGAGACAGTGAAATGATGGTAGCATACAGAAATAGTGGTGTATAAAAGCTGTTGTAACTCTAGTCCAGCAGAAAAGAGAGCTTACGAAACGTCAAAAACCAGGTAATGATAGAGATCTAAAACTCTCTAAGGCTAGCAGGAAGGAGCTTAAGAACGAAATTGGGAGAGCCAGAGGGGGCCAGGAGAAGGTCTTAGTGAACAAGATTAAGGAAAACCCCAAAGCGTTCTACAAGTATGTGAAGAGCAAGAGGATAAGACATGAGAGATAAGGCCGAATCAACGGTGTAAAGTGATGGACCAGAGGAGACGGAGAGTTACATAATGAATACTTTGCTTTAGTATTCACTATGGAAAATGATCTTGGCGATTGTAGGGATGTCTTGCAGCAGACTGAAAAGCATGAACATGCATATATTAAGGAACAGGATGTGCTGGAGTTTTTGGAAAGCATCAGGTTGGATAAGTCACGAGGCTACTGCGAGAAGCGAAGGAGGAGATTGTTGAGCCTTTGGTGATGATTTTGCATCATCAGTGAGGACTGGAGAGGTTCCGGAGGATTGCAGCGCTGCGGATGTTGTTCCGCAACATGTTGTTCAAGCAAGGGAGTAGGGAATAGCCCAGGAAATTACAGGCCAGTCAGACTCACTTCAATGGTTAGTAAGATGATGGAGAACATATTGAGATCCAGGATTTAGAAATATTTGGAGAGGCACAATATGATTAGGAACAGTCAGCATGGCTTTGTCAAAGGCAGGTCGTGCCTTATGAGCCTGATTGAAATTTCTGAGGATGTGACTAAACACATTGATGGAGGTGGAGCCGTAGATGTAGCGTATATGGATTTCAGCAAGGCATTTGATAGTTACCCCATGCAAGGCTTATTGAGAAAGTAAGGAGGTATGGGATTGAAGGGGTCTTTGCTTTGTGGATCCACAACTGGCTTGCCCACAGAAGGGAATGAGTGTTGGTAGACAGGTCATATTCTGCATGGAGTTCGGTGACCAGTGGTGTGCCTCAGGGATCTGTCCTGGGACCCTTACGCTTTGTGATTTTTATATTTGACCTGAATGAAGAAGTTGAGGTATGGGTTAGTAAGGTTGCTGATGACACAAAGGTTGGAGATGTTGTGGATAGTGCGGAGGGCTATTAGAGGTAACAGCGGGACATTGATCGCATGCAAAACTGCGCTGAGAAGTGGCAGATGGAGTTCAACCCAGATAAATGTGAAGTGGTTCATTTTGGTATGTCAAATGTGATTGAAGAAGAAAGTATTTATGGTAAGAATCTTGGTTGTGTGCGGGATCAGAGAGCAGGAGATGAGATGCAGGAAGACGGGAGGAGATGAATGTCGCGCCTTTATTCCGGAACGTCTGCCCGGTGGACCCGGGTTGGTGTGGACCCGTCAGCCCGACATCATGGCAGGTGAGTCGCTGGAAAGCATTCCGAGGGAGTAGATCGGGTTTCGATGTTGGAAAGGCAGGGGTTGGTCCGGGGAGACAGCGTGGCATTGTGTGTGGGAGATCTGGTCGAACGAACTTGATTGAGACTTTTAAAGAAACGAAGGAGAAGGTTGATGAAGGGAGGGTGGTAGACACAGTATATATAGATTTGAAGAAGCCGTTTGGTGCGTTTTCCCATGGTAGGCTGCCCTGGAATGATGGATCACGTTGTGTCCAGGGAGGGAAGTGGAGACGGAATTGGTTGGATGGTGGTTGTGCGTTTTGGGTGCTGGTGGGTGTTGTCGGTGGGTGCTGGTGTGAGGATGTTTCTCAGAGGGGAAGTCTCCGACTAGTGGAATCGTTCAATTGTGATCGACTGGGTCGGAGGCCTGGGGGGGGGGGGGCAGAAAATGCAATTTAATTTGTTGACTTCGAGGTTTTACATTTTGGAACGACCTATCGAGGGAGGACCTCTACATTGAACATAGGTACCCTGGGTACAGGTGTATGACAGAGAGATATTGGAGTACAAGGACATGGTTCCCTTGCAATGGACACACACAGACACACGGAGCCACACAGAAACAAAGGTGGTGAAGAAAGATTTTGGCTCTCTTTTACCGGTCGGGGCACTGAGTTCAGGAGTTTGGGGGGGGGGGCATTTCTCTTGTCCAGGATAAGGTTCCACATGGTAGGCTTATTCAGAAAGTCAGAAGGCATGGGATCCAGGTAAGCTTGGCCAGGTGCATTCAGAATTGGCTTGCCTGCAGAAAGCAGACAGTCATTGTGGGGGGAGTACTCTCGGATTGGAGGGAGTACTTTCGGATTGGAGGGTTGTGACTAGTGGTGTCCAACAAGGATCGGTTCTGCGACCCCTACTCTTCGTGAATTTTTATTACAACTTGGATGTGGGGTTAAAGGGGTGGATTGGCGAGCTTGCAGACGATCCAAATGTTGGTCGTGTTGTGTATAGTGTAGAGGATTGCCGAGGATTGCAGAGAGACATTGATAGGATGCAAAAGTGGGCTGAGAAGTGGCAGATGGAGTTCAACCCGGAGAAGTGTGAGGTGGTACACTTTGGAAAGACAAACTCCAAAGGCAGAGTCCAAAGTAAATGGTAGTGTGTACCAAAAGTAATGGCACTTGGTAGTGTGGAAGAGCAGCGGGATCTAGGGGTACATGTCCACAGATCCCTGAAAGTTGCCTCACAGGTAGAGAGGGTAGTTAAGAAAGCTTATGGGGTGTTAGCCTTCATAAGTCGAGGGATAGAGTTTAAGAGTCATAAGGTAATGATGCAGATCTATAAAACTCTGGTTCGGCCACACTTGGAGTACCGTGTCCAATTCTGGTTGTCTCACTAGAGAAATGATGTGGAAGCATTGGGAAGGGTACAGAGGAGATTTACCAGGATGTTACCTGGTTTAGAGAGTATGCAATATGATCAGAGATTAAGGGAGCTTGGGCTTTACTCTCAGGAGAGAAAGAGGATGAGAGGAGACATGATAGAGGTGTACAAGATATTAAGAGGAATAGAAAGACTGGACAGCCAGCTCCTCTTCCCCAGTGTACCACTGCTCAATACAAGAGGAGATGGCTTTAAGGTGAGGGGAGGGAAGTTCTAGGGGGATATTAGAGGAAGATATTTTACTCAGAGAGTGGTTGGTGCATGGAATGCACTGCCTGAATCAATGGTGGAGGCAGATACACTAGTGAAATTTAAGAGACTACTAGACAGGTATATGGAATAATTTAAGTTGGGAGGACATATGGGAGGCAGGGTTTAAGGGTCGGCACAACATTGTGGGACAAAGGGCCTGTACTGTGCTCTACTATTCTATGTTCGATGCCAGTGAGGCCGCACTTGGAGTATTGTGTTCAGTTCCGGTAACCCTGTCACAGGGAGGATGGGATTCAACTGGAAAGAGAGCAGAACAGATTCACCGGGATGTTGCCAGGACTAGGGTGACTGATTCACAAGGAGAGGGTGAACAGGGTGGGTGGGAGTCCGAGGGGTGAGCCCACTGACGTGTATTAAACCATGGGGTGTGGGGATAGGTGAAGTGGTCTTTTCCCCAGGGTGAGGGATCGGACAAGAGGACATCGATTGAAGGTGAGAGGTGGAAGGTTTAACTAGAAGCTGAGGGGCAACGTTATTTCACACAGCGGACAGTAGATCGATGGAACCGGATGCTGGTGGACGTGGCCGAGGCAGGTACATCAGACACGGTCAGCGATATGTGGAGAGCAGTTTAGAGCAAAGTTTCCCAACCGGGGGCCACGGACCCCTCAGTTAACGGGACGTGTCCCCGGTTTAAAACCGGTTGGGAGCCCCTGGTTGAGAGGGATATGAGCCAATTCCTGAGAAACAGAATCGTCTGGACTATACACCTTGTGATGCCTGGATTCCACGTGGCTGCGGGATCTTTTACTATGCAGGACAGCTCTGCGACTCTCCCTCCCTGTCTTTGTCTCACTCTCTGTCCTCATCTGTTGGTGATTCTCTATTTCACGGAGTCACAGAGCGGTCCAGCACAGATAGAGGCCATTCTGACCTACTTCGTGCCCACCAAGCTGTTTCCAACGTCCTGGAATCGGCTCTTATCCCTCCCAGCCCCATCCGTCCGTGTACCTGTCCAGGTCATTCTGAAACGATTCCCTTGTCCCTGACTCAACCACTTCCTTTCGCAGTTCGTCCCATAGACTCACCACCCTTTTGCCTGAAAACGGTGCAAATATTTGTGTGGAGTTCTGCATAGGTACGTTCCAATGAAACAGAGGTGTTATGGTAGGGCAAAGGAACCGTGGTGTACAAAGGCTGTAATAAATCTAGTAATGAAGAAAAGAAAAGCTTACGACAGGTTCAGAGAGGAAGGTAATGTTAAAGATTTAGAAGAGCATAAGGCTATTAGGAAGGAGCATAAGAAGGACATTAAGAGAGCCAGAAGGGGCCATGAGAAGGCCTTGGGAGGCAGGATTAAAGAAAACCCCAAGGCATTCTGCCAGAATGTGAAAAGATAGGACTTATCAAGTGTGACAGTGGGAAAGTGTGTATGGAGCCATAGGAAATAGCAGAGGTACTTAATGAATACATCAGTATTCACTATGGAAAAGGATCTTAGTGATTGTAGTGATGACTTCGGATTAGGATCGAGAGGTTCCAGAGGATTGGAGGGTTGTGGATGTTGTTCCCTTATTCAAGAAATGGAGTAGAGATAGCCCAAGGAATTATAGACCGGTGAGCCTTACTTCAGTGGTTGGTAAGTTGCTGGAAAAGATCCTCAGAGGCAGGATTTGTCAAGGGCAGGTTGTGCCTTATGAGCCTGATTGAGTCTTTTGAGGATGTGACTAAACACATTGATGAAGGAAGAGCAGTAGATGTAGTGTAAATGGATTTCAGCAAGGCATTTGATAAGGTACTCTATGCAAGGCTTATTGAGAAAGTAAGGAGACATGGGATCAAATGGGACATTTTGTTGTGGATTCAGAACTGGCTAGCCCAAAGGAGGCAAAGACTGGTTGTGGAAGGATCATATTCTGCATGGAAGCCGGTGATCAAAGGTGTACCTCAGGGATCTGTTCTGGGACCCTTAATCTTAGTGATTTTTATAAATGACCAGGATGAAGAAGTGGAGGGATGTGTTAGTAAATTTGCGATGCAACAAAGGTTGGGGGTCTTGTGAATAGTGTGGAGGGATATCAGAAGTTACAGTGGGACATTGATAGGATGCAAAACTGGGCCGAGAAGTGGCAGATGGATTTCAACCTAGACAGTTGGGAGATGGTTCATGATGGTAGCTCAAATATGAAGGCAGAATATGGCATTAGTGGTAAGACTGACGGCAGTGTGGAATCTCAGAGGGATCTTGGGGTCCGAGTCCATCAGACCCTCAAAGCTTCTACACAGTTTGACTCTGTGGTTAAGAAGCCATACGGTGCATTGGCCTGCATCAATCGTGGGATTCAGTTTAGAAGCCGAGAAATGATGCTGCATCTATTTAGGACACTGGAGCAACCCACTGCAGGAAGCACAGTGAAACTATAGAAAGGGTGCAGAGGAGATTTAGAAGGATGTTTCCTGGATTATGGAGCATGCCTTGTGAGAATAGGTTGAGTGAACTCGGCCTTTTTCTCCTTGGAGCGTCGGAGGATGAGAGGTGACGTGATAGAGGTGCACCAGACAATGAGGGGAATTGATCATGGGTATAGTCAGATGCTTTTTTCCCAGGGCTGAAATGGCAAACCCGAGAGGGCACAGTTTTAAGGTGCTGGGAAGTAGGTACAGAGGCGATGTCAATGATAAGCTTTTACTCAGAGAGTGGTGAGTGCGTGGAATGGGCTGCCGTCTACGGTGGTGGAGGCGGATACGATGGGGTCTTTTCAGAGAGTCCTGGATGGATACATGGACTCAGAAAAATAGAGTGCTGTGGGTCCACCTAGCTACTTCTAAGGAAAGGACATGTTCTGCTCTGCAAGTGTCACTCCACTCTTTAATAAGGGAGGAAAGCAAAAGAAAGGAAATTGTAGGCCAGTTGGACCAATCTCAGTCGTTGGGCAGGTGTTGGAGTCTATTATTAAGGAGGAGGTCTTGAGGTATCAGATTAAATATGTCAAAATCAGCATGGTTGTACAAAGGGAAATCTTGCCTGACAAATCTGTTAGAATTCATGGAGGAAGTAACAAGCAGGGTGGACAAAGGAGAGGCAGTGGATGTCATTAAGTTGGATTTTCAGAAGGCATTTGAGAAAGTGCCACACATGAGGCTGCTGAACAGCATACAATCATGTGGCGTCACAGGATAGATAATGCCATGTGTAACAGAACAGCTAATTGGGAGGAGGCAGCGAGTGACAATAAACGGGACCTTTTCACGTTGGCTGCCGGTGACTAGTGGTGTTCCTCAAGGATAAGCATTGCAACCGGGGGCTTTTTCACATTGCTGGTCAATGATTTAAGTAATGGAATTGATAGCCTTGGTGCAAGATTTGTGGACGATGTGTAGATAGTGTTGGAGATAAGTAGCAGATGGAATACAGCATTGGGGAATATTTGGTCATACATTTTTTTTAAAGGAATAATAGTACGGACTATTATCTAAATGGGGATAATATTCAAACAACAGATTTAAGAATCCTCCTGTAAGACCCCCAGAATGCACATGTTTAGTCTGTGGTAAACAAGGCAAATGTAACAGTGGGCATTGTTTCAAAGGGGTGCAGCATATTTTGTACCCTAAGACATTGAGATATAGGAGCTGAATTAGACCATTTGGCCCACCGAGTCTGCTCTGCTATTCAATCATGTCTGATTCTTGCTTTCCGCTAAATCGGCCTTACTCCCCGGTCTTCTCCTCGGAACCTTTGATGCATGTCCAAATCAACAACCTATCAAGTTCTGCATAAATATACTCCGAGACCCGTCCCCCACCGCTGCCTGTGGTAACACATTCCACAAGTTCACCACCCTCTGGCTAAAGAAATTTCTCCACCTGTCATTGGCAGCCAACCAGAAAAAGGATCATTTTACTCCAAATCGCTGCGTCCTACCAATCAGCCGACGATCTAACAATGCCAGTTACTTTCCAGTAATACGATGGCCTCTTAACTTGCTATGCACCCTGAAGTGTGACACCCTGTTAGTCCGAATGTACAAAATCCGCAGCCTCCCTTTTAACATATCCTACTTGCGATCTCCTCAAATATGGATCGGCACAACGTGGAGGGCCGAAGGGCCTTACTGTGCTGTGGTGTTCTAGTGAATTCCAACAGGTTCGTCGGGAAAGATTTTCCTTCGGGAAACCAGGCTGACTGTCCTATCTTGTCCTGTGCCTCCAAGTACTCCTAAACCTCATCCTTAACAGTTGTCTCCAACATCCTCCCAACCACAGAGGTCCGGTCCGACAGGTCTCTAATTTCCTTTTTGCTGCCTTCCGCCTCCTAATGGGACGAGGCACTTTGCAGTTTTCCGGCTCTCTGGCGTCACGCCATCGTCCAATTGTTTTTGAAAGATAATTATCAATGCTCCCGCAATCACTGCCGTCACCTCTTTCCATTGGTGAATTTCTCAGTGTTTCCTTGATGCAGCGCCCTCCCTCTTGCCGAGGCAAGCCCGTCAATGCCGTTTTGCTCCTTTTGCGGCATTTCAGGGGTATTTAAAGCCCCTCCCCCTCTCCGAAATAGAGGATGGGGCACAGGAAGGAGCAAATTAACCGGGTGCAGGGCCTTCGACCTCACAGCGTCTGCGCTGACGTCAATGTATAGTTAATCAAAGGTCCACCTTAGCTAATTATTTCCACCGGAACTGTGTCCAGATTAAACCTTTGCACATTTATCTGCCAATATTTCTGTGTCTCTGTCCATTCACCCTCGGTTTGTGGCTGGTATGCTCTTCATCGCTGCGGTCTCTCTCTCTCTCTCTCTCTCTCTCCTCCCTTCTCTCTCTCTCTCTCTCTCTCTCGTCTCTCTCTCTCTCTCTCTCTCTCTCTCTCTCTCTCTCCCTCTCTCTCTCTCTCTCTCTCTCTCTCTCTCTCTCTCTCTCTCTCTCTCTCTCTCTCTCTCTCTCCTCTCTCTCCTCTCTCTCCCTCTCTCTCCTCTCTCTCTCTCTCTCTCTCCTCTCTCTCTCTCTCTCTCTCTCTCTCTCTCTCTCTCTCTCTCTCTCTCTCTCTCTCTCTCTCTCTCTCTCTCCCTTTGGCACTGCGTCTGATTCGAATTCTATCTACCTCTAGAAAAAACCTTCACTCTTCCGGTCTATTATCTCTGTTCCCAGGTCAGGTATTAATTCGACTGACACTCGAGAGAGAGCTTGGG